>NW_027210696.1:705000-947500 GCF_029030835.1 Brachyistius frenatus
GTGTCTCCATCCCTTGAGATGTGGAGTGTGAGTGAACTGAGAGGATTTGGCAATGCAAAACATGATAAAGCAAAACCAAAGAATAGCCCACTAATCCCCAGTCATTTCTACAATGTTGTCATCTGCTTGATCCCTCTTAATGGAGGATCAACTGTTCACTCTGGGTGAAGTGGGAGGTGGCAGGAACATGAGATCAGCAATTAGAGGTTTTGACAGGAATATACCATTTTGGTTGATTATTTCTCTTCAAAATTGTGAGGGTATTGCCCAAATGTAAACAAGGAGGAGGAAAAATATCTTATCTGAAGTCAGGAGCAGAATCTCTGTACAATAATGCAAAACCTTTGCTCATTCAGACAGATTAATTATTTTAAACTGGAAACACTTTCCCTGTTAGATTATGTGTTTGGGATATGTAAGTGGCCAATATATCACTTCATACTGTTTGGATCATATTCCCTGTTTCTTCTTCTTAAGGGTTTTGCTGAAGCACTTGGCAGTTGGTATAAGATCGAGGGTTAAGTTATGGTCTTCAGTAATGCTGTGTGAAATGTGGTGAGAGTGCAAAAAATTTGTATAAACTTTGGCATTAATGTTCCATTAGAAGGCTCTCAATCCTCAGTTGTTTAAAGAAGGAAATGGTCTTTCTTATGTGCTCGTGGTGTTCGTGGAGGGAGAGGGCCCAGTGTGCAGTCACACACATCATGCATGTTAGGGTGCAATCTGTGAGTAATTTCTAACAGCAATCGTGAAGATCTCCAGCGCGAGGGCAGTCATCCAGGCCTGATCACCCAGGGAGCTCCCAGTACGCTGAGGACACACACACACACACACACGCACACACACACACACACACACACACACACACACACACACACACACACACACACACACACACACACACACACACACACACACACACACACACACACATGTGCAGGCCTCCTAAGCTACCCTGCCAGTAGATTTGAACTGATTAAGTAATCGTGATTACACGAGCTGCCACCAAGCTTGCGCTGCTCTAAAACAACTGGAGCAGAGCTAATTGTCAATGATTGTTACTTATCGATGATTAGGGAAAAGGATCATTTAATTAGAGTTCAACTTGACATGTCAACAAGCAGGGTAAGGGCTCTGAGCCCCAGATAATTCAGATGTACAGAAGTGCAGCAGGCAAAAAATACATATACGGCGCTAACTGATGAACAGAAATAGTTTTGTCTGGCTGAGAATGATACTTTTATTTGTAATTACTCATGACATCGAAATTATACTACATATATATATATATATATCAATATTCTCCACCTCGTTATCTAAAGGCACGTGCAGAATACACACTCATACTGTGTACACTCACAGGCGGTCTAGCTTCTCCCGCCATGATTCTTAGATAGGTGGACACAATAAAACAACATGGCCCAGATTCAAACTGTTGTCAGCATCCTTCCAGATTATAGCTGTAGTGGGATGACATCAACATGGAGAATGCATGGTACTCACGCTATGGGTGGAGCTGCTCCTCTGATGTGGGGCTTGTTCCTGAGATAGTGTGTTCGCTATGCAACATGAATTTAAAGGTGCTCTGCTAAAACACTTATGTTCTCTGCTTGTGTGGAAATATACTGAATTCATCGTAACATACAGCTATAGTAGTAACAGTAATTTTGAAAATGTCACAGTACTTACATTTTATGAGACTATTCTACTGCACTGTCACTGCACTGATATGTCTCAGAGGAGGCTTCTTTTTTTTTCCTCCAAAAGGGAGGCAGGTTCCCACAACAGATTAATGTCCCCACAACATGAGCAATACAAGTACACACACACACACACACACACACACACACACACACACACACACACACACACACACACACACACACACACACACACACACACACACACACACACACACACACACACAAACACCCTGAGACTGCATTTTCCTGACTGGGAGGCAAACAATCACGGCTTCAAACCTCACTGTCCAGTATAAACAATAAATACACAGCTCAATTAAATTCCTTTTCTAAGAACACACACACGTACTTCAAAACGCACATTACAAAATTCAACAAGCCATACTGCCAAAGGTAAACACTAAACATAGAGGCCCATTCGACTGGAAAAACTGTAGCAAAAACACACAATCAGACAGTTAGAAAGCGAGCACTGAGAAAATGACTTCCCTGTCTGCATTTTGTTTATTTGTGTTCTGAATTTGTTAGTGACTGGCAAGTGTCTGAGCGTGGGACTATTTATTTATTTTCAGCAGGAACATGCAGCTCACTGGCTTAGAGAGAGACAGGCTCTACAGAAGGAGTGAAGTGACCTGAAAGTAGAAACAGGTGGGACGTATGGCAGCTGGGAGAAGAGAAAAAGAGAGAATGTGTAAGACACCAAAAGGTATGATACTGTGTATACTGAGACACTACATTTTAAAAGAAAGATAAAAAGATGAAATTCAAAGACGAAAGCATAAAATTGCAGGAAAACGGTCCCTTGTTTCCCCTAAAAGAATGACATTAACCACATTGTAAAAAAAAAAAAAGTTACTTTGAATGCCATTGCTATCTCTAAGTTTTTTATGAGTGAAGTTTTTAGAAAACACACAAAGATGGTAAACCATCTGTGACTTGTAGAATATTTGTTTTATTTCTCCCTATTGCATCACTTCTTTCTGATTATTTTCAGTCTCAGGTCTCCCAGCTGGTGCACAGGGTATTCCACTGTGAACAAGAGCAAATTGAAATGATTCCGTGTCTGAAATTATTCTCTGCATGAAATAACCAAAGGGAAACCGCAAATATGTCACTGAGGTAGTTTCAAACGTTTCCAAGAGTAGAGCTGCCAATATTAGCATCACCTTCTCCCGAGCATTTATCTTTTCTGTGGAGAACAGAGGTGGAAAGTACCGATCATGACGGAGGGAGTGGCCGTCGAGGAAAGGAGTGGCTGTTATCTTGCCATGACTTGTAAAAATTAATGTTATTTAAAGGAAGATCATCAGCAGAACCAGGTGTAGAGGACATAAAAACTGGCTTCATGGATATATTAACTTTGAACTTTATATTTTACAGAACCATCAGTGTATCTTGGGAATTTTTAAATGCCTCTTCTATCATTTCAACATGTCAAAAAGATACTTTCCTTCAAGTCAAATCTGAACAAACTCTGAAAAAGTGACCATTTTTTTTGGCATGGCTTCCAAAATAAATAGTTGAGCTGACGTCTTTATGAAATCTTGATAGGCCCTCACATTCCGTTGTAGTGAAATAAACATCTGTGGATACGATCTGATTAGCCAATAGTACTTCTGAGGAGGAGGACATGTCATAAAGAGAAGGACAGCGTATAAAATAGACCTCGAGAGGGGAGGAGGCTGACAGGCAGCCTCAGCTGGTCTCCAAGCCTTTGAAACAAAACACATTTAACAACGTTGTCTCCTGTATAGTTTGTGAGCGTACTGTATATGTGTGTGTCTGTGTGATGTTTCACAGCCGTGTTCTGTCATTTTGTCAGAGACCTCTCCTCCCTCGATCAGATGTTCACAACGTGTAAAATAAATCCAAAATACAGTAACAGTTCAAACACAGGAGGTTTTTAATCTCTAATCCCATTATCTTCTGCTAAATTGATGGGCAATAAATTTAAACTTTCTCCCCTTTTTTCACCTCTTCTGCAAGGAATAAATTAAAAATAGTAACAAACACGCCTGTTTTTTGTGATATATTGCAAAGACCACGTATGAAGAGACAACACAAAACCGAACTTACCGAGCCATTTTGAACTCAGCTTGATGCTTATGTTATTTACTGGTCATGCAGTGGGTTTGACTTGTTCTGTCATCACAGAAGGTCAGATGCTGGCAGCAGCCACAGACAGACAGAGGGAGTGGAGACAGGAAGCGTGTGCACTGTACTTCCTGTCAGATGGTTTAACTGTTGTGGACAGCAGAGTTTTTGTAGATCAATCTCTCTATTATTCATTTTCCTCTTTCTCCTTCCATATACATGTGATTCACATCTACACTTTCAGGCAATCTAAAGGAGGGGGGAGGTTATAGATAACGAAAGCCCAAGGGGAGGGAGAGGACGGAGGGGACTGCAGATAGAGACACAGCAATGCCTGTGGCCCAACTAGGCTGAATTTACTGCAGAGTTCTCACAGCTTATCAGACATCACAGTTCACTCAGTGAGAGGGTCGTCCCCTGAGGTGGTCCCACATTCATAAACATTGAGACCGGTTGCCTATAAAGATGGAGTCGGTCTTTGACATGCCAGAGTAAACAGTTGTAGGCCCGTTTCCAGTGAGCCAATAGTTATGGCACGCTTGTCTGCAGTAATCCTGGAGAAAATGTTTTGGAATACAATGAAACCACATTTCTCATTTAATGTAACAGGCAGGATTTTTTAAGGTGAATGTTTTCTTTTTTCTTCATATGTACAGTATTGGAGTAGCGCTACACATAGTCTTTTTTTTAGAGTGTGTGTAGGATGTGAGGTTGCAGTGGGAGTATGTGTATCAGCTCTCTGCATTCCCTAAATGAGTCATTTTAAATCATTGTCGCATCCTGTGCTGGCTTCATTTTCGAATTGTGGTCACTCAAGCATAATGAGCGAGGAGAGGGGCAGACAAAGGAGGAAAAGCACAAAACAGAAAGGGAGATGAATTCCTCGATAACCTTGCTTCCCTCACTCAAGTACTGTAAACTTTCATGTTTGTAGACCGTCAGCATGGCAATGACCTTTCCGTGTCATATGAAGAATTTCCTCCTTATTCCCTGCCGTACCTCTTGTTGACTCCTCTCAAATACAAAATCCAGAAACACTGTGATTTATTTAACTTTATCAAGAACCAATGCTCCTCTGTTTGAGGCTGCCATCCCTTCACTGGCAGTGGAGACATGCCAACATACTGCCGTCAAAGTTGGACTGTATGATCAAATTACTGATACAGCATCGACTCTGCTGTTATTTCTAATCTTCCTTACTGCACCGCTGAATTCTCTGTTCAGACAGTTATTGTTAGGCCTGTATTCCTGCACCTGTTCATTATAACAGTGGCATGCATTTACATGACTTTCATTAGGTACGGCTTGACGATAATGTGCATGCCAGTGAAGCGTGACTTTTATATCCCAATAGTCTATCTCAGGTGTGTTTTTAATCTACTGCTTCACTTTGGGGAACACTCAGCGTCAATGGCTGGTACTGGCTGGCCTGCTGGAAACCATAAATCACTCTATTACTGTATTTCAAACAATTGAGAACACATAAAGAGCAATTAAGCACATAATTACCGACACATTCTGATTCTTGTGGGGCCCCTGCATCATTACTGGGCAGTCCAATGCTAATAAGGGTACAATCCATGCTGAGGTGATTCAGTAACTTACTTCCACTTTAAACCTCGTATTTAACTGACCAATTTGGACTAATTGGAAACAATTTGCAGCAGTTAAGAGTATCAATAAAAGTGGAAGGCAGTTCTGTATGGGGCCCAAGATGGAGGCACATAACATGTTGGGTGGGAGGGTGCAAATCCTCAATGTCTTGGCAAAATGGTGGACCTGAGTAATTACAGGTGTGTGTGTGTGTGTGTGTGTGTGTGTGTGTGTGTGTGTGTGTGTGTGTGTGTGTGTGTGTGTGTGTGTGTGTGTGTGTGTGTGTGTGTGTGTGTGTGTGTGTGTGTGTGTGTGTGTGTGTGTGTGTAAGTGTAAGTGTATCTGTAAGTATTTGTGTAAAGGACGTTTGTAATTAGGCTGTCAGAGAGAGCATTGTGTGGCACCTGACTGGCTGAACAGGCCAGACTGAGCCATAAAAACACCTTTTCCTCCATTAGGCCATAATGAGTGCCGTGTCAGGCTGCTGGATACTGCTCTCTAGCTGCTACCACACAGCTCAAGCCTTCACTGGAGAGGAAATGAGGAGTGATTGGTACAATGACTCACTGTGAAGTGGAAGTGGCAATGGGACAAGCCAGAAATATATGCTCGGAGTGTTGGCAGGGTTTCCGTCCACTGTGGCGCTTATTAACCTGCAGGGTGTCGGTGCCGCAACAGGAAGCAACATATAGCCACTAGTACTTTGTGTGCGTGGCTGCGTATGGGACAGATAAAAGTAGCAGCTCAGTGTTTTAAATATGGAATTTCACTCTGTGGTACCAGTCTCCTTGTTGCTCCACACCCTCCCTCTTCCACACTGTCACAGGCTGGTAACACCAAATTGTGTCATGCAACAATAATCTCGAACGGCTCATTGCATGAATACAGATGAAGTACTGAGTGGACAAACATAAAAAATATGTGGCGTGAGTAGCCCTGAAAATTTAAAGCCTTACCCCTGCCAGTATGCAAGATATGGAATCAAACTGCCCTTCAGCCACTTAAATACATTCATTTACATGCAAATGTTACCAGTTACTTCTTCTGTAATCATATTATTTATATTCCTAATATGTGACTAATTAACTTTGATCTATGACTTTTTGTGTATTTCGTGGTACTTGGGAGTCTGTGACACGATGCTGCCTGACTTTGACACCAATAACAAAAGAAAGAGACAATAAATAGAGAGGAGGGTGTAGAAAGGTTAAAGTGGTGATAAAGTTTGGAAAATGAAACCTTTTATCTGCTTTCCATTTGCAGTAATGGTCATTAGCTGAGTTTGTGCTAGCTTGCAGTAAATTTTTAACCTTTCAAATCACAGGGTCATTTCTCAGAATCAGCAAGGAGACGGTTATAAATCTGAAAGGTTTTTTTTTTTTTTTTTTCCCCACATGGGATAGCTCATTAGATTGGAGCAGTGCAACTGAAACCAATACCATATGGTTGTTAAAGGAAGAAACTCAATTAGCAAGCTAACAGGGTCGTACAAGGGCACTGGGTTTCAGGCGTGATGTGTACAGACAGAGAAACGGAAGCTAAACACGTGGTGGACCAAAACATCAGACATAGGCATAGGCATGTGTTAGATAAGAAGATTGATTCCACTGTCCTGTCTGTAGTCCAAAACTACAGCCACAAAGCAGGTAGATTATCTTGGCATAAAGACTGAAATCAACTAGCCTAGTAGTACGTCTGAAGCATAACCATAAACCCAAACAAACAACTGGTGGCATTTCCTCCAGCTCCCTCCATCCCACCTTTTGGCCCCCACCTCTGAGCCAGACCACCTGGGAAACTGTCTCTAGTCTGGTGTCTAACCTCTACCGGTTGGAAGACCCTTGCGTGAATCATGACCTCATTGGGGTGAGTTAATCACATCACCAAAAGCAATGATCCTTGCAGGAAGCGAGACTTAAAAATCAGGAAGTTCAGACAGAGGGATAGCCCGAGGCTGGTAATCAATCATGAGGTGTCTGGCGTGAGGTCATCTGCACAAATGTGTGTTTGTTTTTAAATAATTCATTGTTTTTCTGCATATTGTAGTGTGTATCAAGGTCTTTCATAATATCTGGATTTTAGAATTGCAACTATACGAAATATGCTGTTTTCCAGTCTTTGTAAATAGCAAAAGCAGAAACACAAGGCATTTCTGTTGCCACCGTAACCACTGGTTCAGTTTTGGCTTCACCAAAATCCTAATAGAAGACCTCATTATGACCGACATGCAGTAACAGGAAAATACTTTTAACAGTGACCCTGCTTGCTAAGATTATTATTATGACACGACCTTCATTGCCATGGTTTGTGAATGCGGTATGACCCCTTATTTCCAAGGTTACAACATGGCAATATCCAATTAGTGATAATGTTCTGACTGACAGCTCGGCACTCCAAGCACGCTGATATTCTCCCAGCTTCACATCCTTTTCTTCCTCTGACAAAGGAACAAGGAATCTGGGGAAACATTTTTCATATTTTCTTCCTTTCTTTTATTTAATGTTGTTTCCTAGTGTCTTCTTTGGCCCACTCTCTTATTTACCATACCTGAAGTGTCAAATGTTTGGCTTTATGTAAATTTTAATAGTAATTCTGGCATTTTGTTTTTTCAATAGATTTCATGATGTGCCCATTTGACTTTGATTGAGGTTCGATTATATATATATATATATATATATATATATATATATATATATATGCAAAAATAATCTAATGCTGCATCTTTTAAAATCCTTACTTACCCTTACACATTATATTCTAATGAGAGACCGGATTCGGGTTTATAATTCACAGTGAAACTAGAGCATACTTCAATCCCACAATTCCTTAGGGCAGAACAGAAGAACATAGGTTGTCAGCAAAGAAGGAAAACAACACATCCCCAGGCCTGTGGCAAGTGTCATTAGTTAAATTTGAAGTAGATTCATTCCCTCTGCTGACGGTCTTCGAGATCAGATTCAGCCCGAACAGCAGTAATATATCACATTAATATGGAATGTATTTCAGTTGATTAGCTTCCTGTCTCCATGTGCATGCACATGCACCACACAGATGCACGCTTACATACATATGACACAAATGCAGGGAAAGATGCTTGATTTTCTCTGCGAATGACTCTGAGAGTTATTATGGTGTTCATGTGAAGTCATAGGCCGCCTGATACACCACACCTGTTCCACTGACACATTAGTTAAATGAAAGAAGAAGGCAGGTCTGTAAATGCACATTTTGCTGCTGTTTATAACTTCTTGTCTTGAGTATCTTAACCCTCCGCCTGCCTTTCTTCCCCTCGGATGAAGCAGAGGCCTTTCTTTTTTCAGGCCTTTCTAATGCATATAGCTGGTTGCTATGGTTAATGTACCGTATCATTGTATGTGACACACCCTCCTTTCATCATACCTTTTTACCGTACAGCTAATGTGTATACATTATGTACTTATGGAGCAGATTGTTTTTATAACATCTCCATTACCGTCAGTTCTTGTACAGGTCCGAGGAGGCATGCTGTCAGTTCAGCTGTTCAAAATAAGGCTAATGCATAAAATTTTAGACACTGATTCTTTTCATACACTGATGGGGTGAATGACCTGAAAGCTCTCTTTTCTAAACGTAACTTAACTTAAACTAAATCCCAATGTGTCTCTTCAAATAGCCTCAGTCAGTAAAACATATGTTTCTGTATGTTTTATGTGCAGTGGCAGTCAAAAGGTTGGAAAGACCGCCAGAATTTAAGGGTTTTTCTTAGTTTTTTTCTACATTTTAAAACAATATTGAAGACATCCAAACAATTAAATAACACGTATATATGTGAGCAAAAAAATTTTTAATTTTGGATTGTTTATTAAACTCTTGGCTTTTCTCTGCCAGCTTCAGGAGGTAAAGTGTTGAAAAACACACAAGGATTCCATTAAGCACAAACCAGATTGGATGGTGTCTTGCTTCAGAATGAAAGCCATTCAAAGTGACGACCTCGTGAAGCTGCAACTACATAAAAACTGTAGAACACATTTTTTTCATTCATTTAAAAAAAAAATATATTCTATGTCTTGAAGCTTAAAGATGATCAATTCAGCTGCTTAGTTTTTTCCTCCTTGAGCTACATAACTATCCATATGGTCAAAGTCTGTATGTTACTTACTCAAAACTGAGACATGAATCCAAAATATTAGATCATGGTTTATTTCACCACCTCCCCATTAGGAGCTGAAAATGCAGCCATCACACGGAACTCAAATGTGGATGCTTTACAGTAGGCTATAAAGGAAAATGTTCATGGTTGAGTACCTTTCAGGGGTCATTGGGGAGGAGTCTACAGTATTACAGAGCTTTATTATGTTAAGGCTGTCTTCGGGCTGTTGACTAAATGTTTACGCTGCACCTTTGGCGACTTCCGCTGCAGCGATTTTATAGACTTTTATAATGATTATCAATGTTGTAAACCAATTTTCATTGACTCGGTCTCCCCTTTAGTGAATTTTATTATTACCTTTAAAAAGATGTGGTCGGTTGACTGCTTGCCCCAAAGAGGTGTCACAGTCCCTCTGGGCTTATAGGGGGGACCAAAATGAATAAAAGGACAGATGGAGCCAGAAAGAGCCAAGACCTTTGATGTGAGGTTAGTGACAGAGCTTCAGGTTGATGTGTTTGATGTCTGTGAGCTGGGCCGAGTCTGGTGGGTCAAACAGTCAAACTCAGAGGATACACCTGGAACACTGTGAAATAGATATGTTATCAAAGGATTCTGCAAGTACATACAGTATAGCTTTATTGTTATTTATAATCATAAGTCACATTGTTTTGATTGTATTACTAGCATTTTGGTCAACAAATAAGAGTTAGAACAGATGCAATAGGTTCAACTGCTGATCCTTCATTTGCTGAAGTATTAGAAAGCGGCTAATTTACAAATGTAATTTAATGACCTCTCATGCAGAGATGAAAGAAACACTGTTGACACCTAAATAACTTACAAAAGTAACAGAAACTCTCATCTCTGAAAATTCACTTTATATTTTTTGCAGCAGGATTATCTATGGTACATTTTCTGACTTCAGATTCTGAAGTGCATGTGATTTTTAGGACCGTATTTTGTTTTAAATTATGTTGTATTCTTTTTTTGTTATATAAGTTAACCAATTATGCTTGATAACTCAGGACTCACAACGATGCAGAGACCACAGTTCAAGTCATGCTGCTTTGTTGTTTTTACTTCCAGATGTTCACTTCAGGTTTTTGAGGTTTTGATGCAGCAACACATTGATGTTGTTTTTTAAGAGTGTGCTAATAATATACACAGTAAGCGTGAAGCACTATAAAAGCACTGCTTTTGTGCAAGTCATAAAACTGTCTTTATAAAGTTTATAAACAGTAAAACAGTGGGACTTTGCAGCACGCACACATACTTACCTATATGTGCACAGAGACATACAGATTCAAATACTCCCCTGATGATGCCCCAATTAAGCTCGAACACATGGAAGGCATTGAGTGTGAAATTGAAAGCAGGGACGGGGACATCATTATAATGTCAGCGCTCTCACTTCACAATGGCAGTTCAGCATAAGATCAGATAGTCCTGGTGCAGGCGGCCAGTCCCAAATCCAGATCTGTGACACTTGAGAGGAGATGACTCAGTGTTTTCTCTGGACACAGGTGCTGTTGATTGACAGATGTGACATAAAGAAATGATCATCATCTGCTGTAAAAATGTAAATGTTGCTGCAGGACTCAGATGAGGCAATACAGTAAGTGATACTTGAAGGAGGAGGCAATTACCCTTAAAATCCTCCAAATAGAGCAGCTTAAGTTCAAGTGGTTGAAATAAGCATGCAAAGACAGCTGTTGCTGAGCCGAAGTTGCAGTCGCAAAAATATCACTGTTTGAAATGAAAAGGTGTCCCAAAATTAATCAAGAAAACGAGTAAAGAGATTTTTCTGATGAGCTCTTTGACAAAAACAGAGAATGATTACAGGCTTAGGGGCTGAGGGCAAAGAGAAACACAAATAAACAGAGCGAAAGAGTGTCTCTTATGGGTTTCAACTTACCCAAAGGGTGGTGACATATCGCATAGTGTTTCGGTGGTTCAGCTTCCAGTGGGCAACAAACACAAATATTTATATTTTCTTCAGTTTAATAGAGAGTGAGTGCAGGCCTCCTGCCTGTTATCAAATGATAGTATACATACATAACAACCATATACAGGAGAGTATATAACACATAATAACCAAACTGTTTTACCCCTTATGTTTCCTTTTCCTTGTTTTCCTACTGCTCTGTTGGTAATACAAGGCACTTTTAGATGTTATTCTTCTCTGCAGCCACAAGGCTCCAAAAACGGAGCAGTGACAGACTTCCATCCTCTCTCCTTTTCCTTCACCCCCTTGTCCAAGTTGCAAAGGTGGGTCGGTGGGATGGTTGCAGCTCAGACCCTCTCCTTGGCTTTGGTCTTCAAAGAATCCCCAGGAGAAACACTTTTTTTTTTTTTTTTTTTTTTGCCTCTTTCAACCCTCCTTCCCCTCGTTTATCACAGAGCCATTCTGCTGACAGCAGACCCATTGCACTGCTCACACTGTCAGCTGTGTGATCCTCTATCCAGAAGGTTCACATCTCGACACCTTGGATCCACCGTTGCCCTGATTCTACCTTATTATCTGACCTGAGTTCACACTGTCATTACAAAGTCACTTAGGCACCAAAACTGTCAGGTTTCCTGTACACCGTCATTTAGGATTAAACCAAAGGGAGGAAAAGAGAGTCTGTGTTGTCTGCTGGGATTCGTAAGACCTCTGAGGCCGAGGCATTGATATACGGATCTGTCATCTCGTTCTGTCTTGTTCTATTCCATCTGTCTGTTCCCTGCAGGGGTCGTGACGTGTCTCCTAATGTGTATTTAACGTTTCGTCTGCCCTGTCACCACGTAGTTAGGGTGATGTCTGCCCTGCCGTTCCTCAGGACACGCTGTTTTGATTTGATGACAGTGGAACCACTGCTGTAAGCTCCGCTGGGACCCGCAGGCCCTGTGTCTGTCTGCCGTTTTATCCTCTACATCCATCCTCTTCTTCCGTTCCACCAACCCTCCTCTAACTGGGGTCTACCCCCCCTTGTCACAGCTTGTCCTGTCATTACTCACATTGGCTATCTGATGACACAAGAAGAAAGAAAATGTTCCTGTGTGCATGTTTGTGTGGGTCTACGTGTGTACACTCAGCATCTTATTACATCGTAATCAGTAGTGTAGCAGCCAACCACAGGGAGCAAATCACATTAAGATAATTGGGAAACACTTCATGTCGGACAGCTGGGGCTGCGCTGGATTGATTAAATAAATTTGCCGTCACATGGAAAAGAACTGCCTTCCAAGACCTAGTTGCGTGTTAGTGTGTCTGTGTTTGTGCGTGCACGTGCATACATGCTGTGATAAAAGACACGAGAGAACATTTGTGAAAAACAAGATAAAAGGTTTATTGGCTTGCAAGTGAAAAACAACACAGAGAATAATCAAAGCTGAAACACTACACAGTAGAGGGAAAGTCCTGCACTTCCTCTGGGAGACAAATTGTTAAACTGAGAAATAAACAGTGCTTTGGTTTCTCATCAGCACAAACAAGCCTCATAATTATCCTGAGTGACCACTAGATGTCACTGTTATCTCTGTGTTAAATTCCATTTTGACTGCCTTTGCTGATGTTTAGCTCAAAAAGATAACAGTTGCTAAATTGCAGCACAGCATTACACTGTCGTTTTAACACAGTTCCCCGAATATGTCAGTAATATTGTGTGAAAATCCTGAATTGGTTTGATAATTAGGCTACAGAGTAATATAACAGATGATTTTGGCAAGTCTGCAAACACACCTGAAAACAAAAGCAAATTGCTGTGGGGATAAAGGTGATAAATGACTAACTTCTGCCTGTGTTGTTAAAATTTCCTCTGAGGTCACTTCAGTTCTACTGGTGTATGGATATTCAGCCTCAAACTAAAAGTATGCAAATGAGCAGCAAGTAATCAAAGTTCAAACTGAATTGTTTAAGAGTTCATTGAACTGGAATGAAAAGATGTGGGGGAAATTACTTCAGTTTGTCATTGCTGTGGCAAATTAGGCAAGCGCTGAATAAATGGATTACAAGAAATGTGTGAATTGTGTGTGTGTGTGTGTGTGTGTGTGTGTGTGTGTGTGTGTGTGTGTGTGTGTGTGTGTGTGTGTGTGTGTGTGTGTGTGTTGGAGGAAGAATACGGGTATGTCATGTGTGGCTCTTAGTGCACGTGTGTGTACATTTGTGTGAGCATGTTTTATTTTATCATCATACACAAACTTGTGTTTTTGTGTCTGCATGGAAACAACATACAAAGATAAACAATTTTTCTTCCATCTTTTTAATGGCGTATGTTCTGCTCCTCCCTGTGTTGTCATGGTGATGTGTCCCTTCCCAACCTTTTTTTAGATAGGTATGCAGGGTTTGTTCCTCCTTTGCAATCTGACACACATACAGCAGTGCTACCATGGAGGTATACCATATTATTGGACCAAAATTCCAAACTTACTAATCTTCACTTCATGAGGACAAGCTAAACTTATACCCAAGCTTAGAAGAGACCTGATGTTAAACCTAAACACGCCTTGAAGGGATTTGAATTTTAAAATAACATTTTCCTTGGAGTTATTTTGAGAAATGTATACTTCCCTTGCTCAAATTTCCTTTCATTTGAACTGTCCTCTTTTTTTTTCTTTTTTTTTTTTAAGTCCACCTTGCTCCACCCCCCGAGGTGCAACTTAACAGGGAAGAACTCTTATGCAGGCATTAGTAATCGATTAGGAGCAGAAATGAGGACTTTGCCGCTGCCAAGACTTTAAACACCCGACTGATCTTATTTAGATTTAGTCAAGGAGAGGAGACAGGAGAAAGGAGAGGTGTGGATAGACAGGCTTGACTGTCTTATCTGCAGCCTGTGGTCACATCCGCTTTTCACACCTTCTGTTCTATCTGCTGCCTACACAGACTTGTAAACACATACACACATGCATCCACTGCTACATGAGAACACATACACACACACACACACACACACACACACACACACACACACACACACACACACACACACACACACACACACACACACACACACACACACACACACACACACACACACACACACACACACACACTTGAGGACATGGTGGGTAATAGAAACATCGCTGGATGATTAATTATCACATGTATTGGAAATTATTTTGCTCATTTAATACATTTACCGAAGCAATGGGTTCTCCGAGGTCCTTTGCACAGCAGGCTTGCATGAGTGTAACACTCATTTGTTCATTACTGGTGCAGACAAAAGAAACAGTATTATACCAATGTTAGTATGTGCAAAATTTAACACACCTGTAGCAACTCTTATTATCTCCATCTGTGGCCTCTGTCCTATTTCCCAGTTCCCGTTGTTTCCTGCAGCTGAACAAGGCCTTTGTTCCACACAAACACACACAGACACATTCAGCAAAACCCCTTCACACATTATTATCAAGGCAGACAAAACAAACCATTTTCCTGTGTGAGTGGTTTCCTATTACATTTCAACAGGAAGCAAATTAGGGTGATGAGACTGTTGCTGATGAGAAGTGTGTGTCTGGATGCCAGGTGCAGTGGAGAGCTCGCTTTGCATATCAGAGAGGTGTGATTATGAGTAGAGCCATGCATACTCTGCATTAGTAGACATAATGACCGAATGAGGGGTGACTAAATGAGAGGTTACTGTGCACACGCACACACACACACACACACACACACACACACACACACACACACACACACACACACACACACACACACACACACTCACACATTTTTGTGTAGACAAACACTGGAATACACACACAACCAGAGACGATCTCAGAAACATTGAGTTGTCTACTGTATGCCCTGTATGAGTGCAGGGTCATCAGTAATGGAGCAGACTATGGGAGCGAAAGCGACAGCGTTGGATCTGCATCTCCATAAAACCTGTTCTCTCCTCGCTGCCTCCATACATATTCAGACGGGCCGACTGAAGCCGTGCCACGTCGTTAGCAAATGAAAAGTAGTTTAGCATGAGAATGAGCCCAGGGGTCACAGGAAGAGAGATACACAGAGACAGAGCAAATTCCACTCGGCCTGTAATTGGCACAAGAGGAAAAAGGAGGCAGGGGACGGACGAGGTAAAAAGGAACATTTATTCCATTTATTTTATAAGCATTACATCTACAGTGCTGCCTGTATCTGGATTCATTTTTGTAAGGAACATCTGTTCGCATAATAGAGGTATTGTTATTAGACTAAGCCATCTGATATTGAAATCACAGTGCCATTGGTTAGCAAGGTTTCATATTCAGGACAGATTTGCATCAGCAAGGGTTATGAGGTCTGATTTGGCACAATGCCACGTCACAGTCGCGCCAAAAAAAAAAAAATCCACTTTTTCTTTTTTGTGAGGATTGCAAACTAGTTACACTTTGCAAACTTTGGAGAAAACATTCTGACGACAGTAACTTTGAGAGCAACTGTTGCACCGTTGTTGGCAGGGATTCATGAAGGCTGACATCTTAAGTCATCCACATCCGTCCCACTTTATCCACTACATCTCCCCATTATAAAATGACACTTGTTGACCAACCTGCTTCCTGCAAAATCACTTTTTATGTCTAGTTTTCTAGATGATAGATGCTGTGAAAAGAACAACAGAAATGCAGGGAGATTCTTAGAGTTCAAAGAAGATTTGACAATATAAACCCTTTACATAAAGATTGGGGAATATTTTGTGTCCTACGGAAGAGTAAGAACTGAATACAAATGAGACACAACCTGTAGTTGCCCTTACAGAAAAAACATATGAATTTCACAAGTGACCACATGACACATTTGATTGTGTACATGTGAAACATGTACTTTGGCCATGAGAAACATGTGGTATTGGAACATTTGAATGGTTTATTGTGTGAAGCTCATGTAAGTTCCCATGTGAAAACTTGTCCGCATATTTTACCACATGTTGTCATGTGGGAAGTATCCATGTGTCACACGTGAGCCACATGATTTTTTTCTGTAAGGCGTGTTGAAGGAAAATGTTGGATCCTGACCCCACGCTTCGGGTGCGCACTCTTAATATTTATTTTACTCAGTGGTAATTATGCCTTGAATTTCTGTTCGATGAATAGTCTTGTGTGAAGTCTTGCAAGAGTTAGCTGAGGGGATTGTTGACACTTTCTGGTTTGTCCATTATGCTGAGAGTTGTCTTAAATTATCAAGATGGAAAACGGAACAGCCTATCCCATGAACCAGCAAGGTTTCTCTCCTTTTACCCACTGTATTTATGTTATTTAATATGGTGACCACAAAGGTAAATTTGTCTTTTTTATTTAATTGGAATTTTGTTCAGTTTCATTTTTTAAAACTGAAATCTTTTCTACGCATCCACAAACTTGAATTCCTTATTCAGATTATATAATTAAATGTACAAAGTTCACAATTATTAGTGAACATCATATGAATCTTACTGAACCTGCTTTCAGCTCGTGGTGTAGCAGCATGTGTTTTACTGATACTAATCACCTGTGAACAAGACCAAAAATGAATTAGTATTCTTCAAGTTAGAATTTCTTCATTTTACTACAGTGGTTTTGTATTGGGCTCAGAGCTCTGCTTACGCTCTTCTTTGCACTGCAGAAACCTGACCGAACAGAGGTCAAAAATATCTGCTCTATATTCCCAGGAACCAGTATGGGGGCTAACGCTTCTATGGGTCATATCAGAGAGGGTGGGACCAACACCCTCTGTGGTAGTTCCGACTGGAGGACTTGTTGGGCAGAACAGGACCAAGACCAATTCAGTAATCAAGATCAACACCAGTCTGCACCAATTTACACAACCTTTTACAGAACCTGCCATGGTTCGCTGCTCACCCCACCTCCCTCTCTCTCTTTCTTGCTTTCTTTGTCTTCTCTGTCCTTCTCTCTCTCTCGCTGTCTTTTTTATATGTAATCTCTTTGGCCCAAGTTTTCCATGGAGCAGAAAGTCATTAAGTGAGAGGCGACAGCGCGGTGATGGTTCAGCCTGAGAGAACACAGTCTCCCCGAGCAGGCCTGACCACGGCTGCACACGGATTAGTTTATTACAGGTCGTAGACTTTCACTTGCTGCCAAAGCAGAGAAAGAATCCACGGGGCAGGCAGGTGATGTTCTCAATGGACCCTTTTTTTTTATTTTTTATAAATCAGTTTAATTCTTTTCTTTTCTTTGCTTCTTGTACTTCTTTTCTGAGGAGTGGGCAATGTAAATGAATGTATTACACAGACATAAGACTCAAAGTGTGCTGCTCCCCTTCAGTTATACATAATGGACTGACAAATATTTTTTTTTATATATATATATATATATATATATTTGTCACTATTCATCGTACAAACCAGGAGGTGAGCATAAAAAAAACATATCCCCCCTCAAACTTTACCCTGTCAAGTTTTATTGATTATATGCGAAAGCACTTTTGCATACTAAAGGCCAAACAGGCATCACAGCAGACATCTGAAATTCCATGCGATGCGTGTATGCCTGTCTTGGTATGTGTATACCTCATTAAGCCCACAGCAGAGCATAGTACTTTGGCCAATTACACTGAATTCTCCCACTCCTCTGGACCCCTCTGTCTCTCTGCCTGTATCCTTCCCCCAACCTCCCCAAACAAGCACATCCATTTGCATATTGCTTAATGGATTGCAAATCATCCGACCCCCCAAAATGAGCTTAATTGAGGTAATGCATCATATTGCCAGCTGATTTAAGAAGGATAATCATTTTTTATGTCATTTTCAAACATGTTGCCTCTCCTTACCCATTTGTTTACACTTAGCAAAGGTTCTTAGAGAGAGTGGAGTGCCCAGGCCTACCAAGAATGTCATAATTCAGTCGTCAATCAGGAAATACAAGATATAAAACCATTCAATTTAAGAATACATTCTACTAAAAGGGATTAAAGACCAAAAAGTGGATTGAGTTTTTTTTGTAGACTTGAACAATGACAAAAAATTGTGTATTTCATATTTGGACTTGGTGGTCTTTTTTCTACTGTGAGAAAAACAAACGAGTGTTTTGATATGTGGCAGCGTCATGGAGCACAGAGTGTGGGACCAGTGGACCTCTGAGTCTTGGATACAGGTTAAGGCACGTATAGCTGTAAACTAGCTGGCAAAAACAAGTGGTGCTAATCTGCTCTAGAGGGGAGTGTTGACACTGGGAGAAGGAGCAACTGGGAGAATCACCATGTCACTACAACCTCTGGTGTGTGTGTGTGTGTGTGTGTGTGTGTGTGTGTGTGTGTGTGTGTGTGTGTGTGTGTGTGTGCGTGCGTGCGTGCGTGCGTGCGTGCGTGCGTGCGTGTGTGTGTGTGTGGGGGTGTGTTATTAGATGGCCAATGGAGACCCTGAGAGAGCAGGTTCCCATGACCCATACAGTCCAATAGGAGGTCTCTTCAATTTGAAAAGACACCACTTTGCCAGTGAGCGGACACATATAATCTCACACTGCTTCACACACACACACTAATTTCAGTCAGTCCAATCTGATCTCAAGCTAATTTGGAAAACTGCATTCTCTCTGTCCCTTTTCGTGCTGCTCCTGAAGATTTCATCTGTCCCTGAGAGAATTCCCAGGCCTGCTCATCTGCACTGCTAATATCTAACCACACACACACACACTTGCAAATAAAATACACAGCCATTTATCACACGTCTAACAACAAAACGCAGAAACCCACCAGGATTTTAGGTTTGACTCAAATAAAAACAAGTGTCCCACATAATCATCCACCAAATCTTCAACACCCAATGAAATAAAGTTCAAAGAAACTTTTAAAGATACGTTACATGTCTGGACAGCAGAATTTTTGACAGAAAAGCTCTGTCTAGTCTGAAATCTTCTGAGGTTATCATCTGAAATGATGTGAATATTTATGAACCGAGGGGAATGAGACACAGTCATATCTAAAATATGAATTTCCTAATCAGAGCTAATAAATATTTGACTTTTGGAGTCTATCGTGCAGATTAATAGATATTCAGGGATAAATTCTTAATGTGAAGCAGGCCATACAGTATGGTTCCCCATTAGGACTCAAGTCATCTTTGTCACTTCGTGATGACGATGTCTGACCAAATCATTTCAGACTTTTTTTGTTTCTGTCAAAAAATGTAAAAAACTGGACAGTATTAGAATCCACTCGACATTAGTTCATGACTGATTAGTGACATACAAATCTAGGCTTTTGTAGATTTTGAAACAACCTGCAATTATTTTTTACTTACTGAGCCTCTTGTTAACTTGCTTCATTCTGGCTCCACTGTGGCCATTTTCAGTCATCATCAGAAACTTGAAAGAGAAAACGCAAACAATCAGTACTGATTGGAGTCACAGTTCTTGTGGTCCCTGTATGTGGCTGCAAGTTACTCTGTTACCCATAACTCACAAGTATAAATTTAGCTTTACATGTGGTGCCACCCCAGTCTGCTATACTTCCCCACATTCATTCAAACTGGTAATTAAATTAACTTCAGATTACTTTATGCAGAGATTCTTGGATTTCTTCTCCTATTTCTTTTCTTTTTTTAGTCTTTGCATCCTCCTCTGATGAGAAATCAAATGAGATGCTTGAGACGCAATAACTGACTTAAGTTCTGTTCATGGTCCAACTGACACAGAGGATTTATTGGCACTTCTTGCTTTCAGGACTGTGATATCGTTGAAAGAAACAGATTGTGTTTCTTTGGACAATATTTCACACGAATGGATGGTAACTCGTTTACGGTAACGTCGGTTGTCCAAATAAAGGAAGTAAGGTGAGCCACCAAAGTCCTGTCGAAATTCTTCTCTAAAATACAGCGTGAGAACCAGATTGCAGTACATTTGGTTCTGTGCATCTGGACTGCTCAGGTTTCATCACTCACTGTGTTCTATCCTGATAGTTATTTTGTTTTGTTTTGTTTTGTTTTGTTTTGTTTTGTTTTGTTTTGTTTTGTTTTGTTTTGTTTTGTTTTGTTTTGTTTTGTTTTGTTTTGTTTCATCCACTTCAGCATCTTCCTCGAGCTGCTATCTGCCATTGCACATATAAAATATCTCAAATAAAATAATGTTAATAAATGTAAACTTTCTACTTGATCTTTAACCAGCTTAAACTGTGTTCACCTACCCTAACTACATGTGACCTGCTCAATCAAATTCAAAATCAAATGTTCTCACCGCTACCTGCTCACAGTCATCAGGTGACATGTTCGTCAGGGGTCTACAGTTATAAATGACCAGTGACGTCCAGTGACGTGTTTTTGGCAGTGCTTAGTTCACCCATTTCACTGGGAACCACAGAGGGAACTTTATTGATCCATTGGGACATTTACTAAGACCATTTAGCTAAGATATATTTCATATTTTAGCTGTTAATGAAGTGGAGAAAAAAAAAGAAGTAAGTGTTGTGTCAGGATTCTCATTGTCAGATGTGAGTAATACTGTAAAAACTGTTTCATATCTGTGTATTTCCGACTGTTAAACAGAGCAGGGCACCTGTTTTTTTTCTTTACAACAAATGATATCTCATTTGGATAGAAATAGTGTTTTATTTTAGTGACATTGTATGGCTTTTGCTAAATGCATTTTGTTTTAAAGGGGAACCATATCGGTGAACAGATAATTGCAATAGTGACTTCATGATGAATTAACAGTTGTTCTATGAAGAATTTGTGTCCGACCTCGTCGTGATGATTAACTCATAATTAGCAAATATTTGCTTCAAATTCTTGATAAGTAATCATATATGAATCGTGTGGCTTTCTTTGACCAGATTTAGGTCAGAAATAGTGTAGTAATGATAAACACTGTATGTGTCTTATTAACGCTTCAGTTTATTGTAAAAATGTTGACATCTGATGACCAGTTGGATTTATAAATCCCCTATTTTCGTATATTAGGAGGTAAAGTTCTTACAGAGAGGTGGATTAAATGCATAGATCTGAATTTAACATTTATGCAATCAAGCTAATTTAGTGGCATATTAATAAATGTATGGTGTAACTGTGGATTATGAACTAATCACATCAATCCTAGTGACTTCATCATTTGTTCATGGTGAACAACAGGAATGCATTATACATCTTGCATGAATTCATACATTAGATCTTCAAGAACCATGCATTAGTTAAGTATATGATTTGTACCCTTATTATAAAGTGTTACCGTCTGTTGTCTGAGCAAAATTATTTTAACAGCCTTTTATGAGTGAAAAGGTTGTGAAGAATAGGAGAGGAAAAGCCACCAACATGTTGTCAGAAGAAGGAAGGAGGCAAAAGAATGGTACTCAATCTCATTGGATCTATGAGATAATAAAAACCCAGAGTCAGAGCCAGAGTGGAGTCTATTTGAATTCCCTCACAGCCTGCCTATAAACAGGACCACACGCTGAGAATGATAAACCAGTGGATTTATTCATCCACCTCATCCCCGCCACTGTAGCTGTCCACATGTTAACATCCACCCAACACAGGGGGAAACAACAAAAGCAGAAGCTAATAACGTAACTCTATTACTTTATAAAAACAGACTTCTGTAGTGGTGTGTGTGTGTGTGTGTGTGTGTGTGTGTGTGTGTGTGTGTGTGTGTGTGTGTGTGTGTGTGTGTGTGTGTGTGTGTGTGTGTGTGTGTGTCAAAGCAATGTCAATCAGAGTACAAACTCTAACAGAGGTACACAGACTAAAAATAGTGCACACCTACATACGTGGTGGTCTTAACAGGGAGTCACACCTCACAGCAGACGTGCAAGAGTGAGTGTGTTTACCAGGATTTTGCAAGTCACACAACAGCACCAGACCAGTTTTAAATGAGCTTCTTTCCTTTGCTGTCCATTTAGTATTGGTTATTAGTAGTTAATGTGGTAATATTAACAATGTCCTTCAGTACACGTAATGCAGCTGTTGTTGTGCTAATCCCGACTGCTGAGGTTTAGATATGTTTTTTTTTAGTCTTCCCAAAGACAAATCACATCAGTTGTATAGAACCTTTACTTTTTAGTAAATAATTGCAGTGTTTAGTTCAAATGAAAGTCAAATTTGTACAGCCCAGTGCAAGAGTGAGACGTGAAATAGGTGTTAAAATTAGATTTTTAAAAAAGTGCTTGTGCAACACCTTCAGCCCTGACACAATAGTGAAGTCAGCCCTCAACCATGGCTTGAGGTTAAGCTAAAAGAGAAACACAGCACATAAAAGTGCATGCTGCTGTGGAGAAAGCAAATCACTCAAATATCAGAATATCTCCTTCTCACCTGAACCATTTTTTGGAGCTCAGACAGCGCATAACTCACATTTCAGAAATGGAAGCATTAAATGCTGTTCACTGTTGACATTCATCCAGAGCTTGAAACAGCATTTTGTAATATTTCTCTTCTTGTATCTGCACTTCTGAGGATTAAAATACATTCAAAATATTTACATCAATCTGCGGATGAAAAATAGATGACATTTTGCTGCACATTATCAGCTCTCTTGGTGTGTAAAGATTGTGAACTTTTTGTTCACTGCACCATCACACTGAAAAGAGCAGGTCTAGTAATTCATATGGACATAAGAGGATGCTGCATCCATTCATGCACACTCCAAAATACTGACAGAGAAGGCAGCCTTTGTGAAAGAAGTATTACATAATGTTGTTGGCATTCAGACACCACACTGTAACTATGCGTTGCTCCATAAGCATAATGTTTTAACCTGGCATAAGTGTTTATCCGAAACTGTAGGGTTAACTCAAAAAGTTGCTGTTACTCTGACGCAGCTTCAGCGTTCTGCAGAAGTTCAGGCAGTGACATCAGGAAAGTTAAATTCCGCAGTTAAAATCTTGCTAAATTCAAAGTGTGAGAGACTGTAGGAGGGTTACTTAAGTTCAGCTCTGTCTCTCAGCTCTGTCTCTCTGTTTCTCTCCCTCTCTCTCTCTCTCTCTCTCTCTCTCTCTCTCTCTCTCTCTCTCTCTCTCTCTCTCTGTTTCATCTGGCAACAAAACCATCCAACAGTATGCAATACTTGGCTTGGTGCTTCTGCACTTCAAACACACATCACCTATTCCCTGAACATGTGCACAAGCACAAACGGGCAAATGCAAAGATACATACAGATGTTCAAGACACTTGCGCAGGCCCTGAGAAAGACACTGACTCCTGCCTAAAAGCTGCACCTGTTTCGAAGTATGCTGTGCCAGCGAGACAGGAAAACATTGGGTAATTAGTCCTTAGTGAAACTATGTGGGTGATAATGCTTTAGGAAAAATGTCATCGTATGTTTGACTGTATCAAATGGCAAGTGGTGGCCAAATGGTCAGGTCACAGTCCCCTGAAACATGTTTTTTGTTTTTTTTACGGCAGATCTTAAAGCTACAAAGACACATCAGAACCTCGCTGCACAGATACAAAAAATGCACAAATTGATGCGCGCGCGCACACACACACACACACACACACACACACACACACACACACACACACACACACACACACACACACACACACACACACACACACACACACACACACACACACACACGCAGAGGGAGACATTTCAGTGAAGCCCTGACATTCCTGCAGTGTGTTTGCAGAGAGGAGGGAGGTTGAGAGCTCTACAGTAGGCTACGGACTGCAAAAAAGAAATGGTTTCTTGAAAAGACAAAATCAAGGCCAAACACAAGCTTTGATTTATAATGTTATTCACGGAATAAAAAAAAGCTCAGAGATGTGTATAAGATGTATGATTTATTCAACTTTACAGTTATACAAATAGAGGCACAACATAAAGGTGTTCATTCAAGAGCAACAAAACTAGAAATATTTGCTGGAACCAAACACTGACATTAAACTCAAAATGCAGTTGGATAGTGATCTGCAAGTTTGTAGTGAAACGTTCAGTTTCTCTGGAATTTGTAAGACAAAACCCTTTAAACAGCGATGCGGGATGATCTATCATGTATCATTTTATCTATGGAGTTCATGCTGCTACCTGAATAAAGTTGATTTTCTGTTTTCATTCTAAAAATAACACAGCAAAGGCAGGTAGATGTGTTTGTATGTTTACGTAATGAGGTGATGACATACGATAAATATGACTCGTGGGCGCATTTTGTGCGATTTATGACGGCAAAGCTGAGGCTCTGCAGCTGAAATTGTAAACTCTTCCTGTTGCTTTGCTGAGCACAAATGAGCAATGTCGGGGTTAAGGCTTTTATCTTCCACTGGAATGTAAGGTTGACACATATAGGGGTGTATATGCACACTGCATGCATATACACACACAGATACAGATCCCCAAAGCACAGCAAGACATGCTATCTAGATTCCACTTTCTGAAGATCAAACTCCTCACGTCTCAAAGACGAGACAGTTCTGCTACCCTGCCCTGTACTCAGCGAGGAGGAGGAAGAAGAAGGTGGGAGTGAAGAACGAGAGCTAGGGCATAGGCATGAAGAGGTGAAGGAGAGATGGGGAATGGAAGGAGTAAAAGGCAAAGTGATGGTTTTCGGTAAGCATATAAAATATATCCACTCAAGGCTGAAAGGATTCAAGCTCCCTAAAAATGTCAGCCCAAAACTGCAGTAACAGCTATACCTATAGGAAATATGAGTACGAGTGTGGGTTTGTGTGTGTGTGTGTGTGTATAAATGAATGTACAATAACAGCTCGAGGACGTCAGAAAGAAAACAATGTAGGAAGTTTTGTCTTTTGGTAGTCTGATATTTTAAGATTTATCAGTTGCTCACACCTTGCAAGCTGCATCTTTGCCTCTGCACTGACAAATATTGATGCTTTATGTGTATTCTATCCAACCTGCACTGCTGGTTTCCCCTTAAGCTATGAAGAAACACATGCACAAACACACACACTCTCTCTCTCTCTCTCACACACACACACACACACACACACACACACACACACACACACACACACACACACACACACACACACACACACACACACACACACACACACACATACTAATGCAGACGCAAACCCTCACATGAAGGGTGGCAGAATGTAATGCCCAGTTGTGAACATTCTCTTTAGAGATTTACCTCTGAATGTTAACAAAAAAAAAAACATGAAAAATAACAGCATCATGTCACCTATTGATTAGCAATGGATGCACAGAAACACACAGAGGCATCAGATGTAGCAAAAGTGCTTCATTTTCAACCCACATGCATATTTTTTTTTTAAACTCTAAGAGGTTGCAGCTACGCTAACAGAGTGGTGAGGCTGTACTTTGGCACATTGGTGAAGCTGGATGCTGATGTCAACACGCTGACGTGCTCATAATGAAAACGCTAACATGCACATGTGCAGCATATTTGTCAAGCCCACCATCCTAGTTTAGCAAGAATGCCAATATTTGATAATTAGTCGTAAACAGATACAGCTGAGGCTAAAGGTGAATTAGTTTTGCAGGTATTTGGTCATAAAAATTAATCCTGGATATGTTGTTACAATTCCTCTCGTGTGGAACATGACTCTGTAACAAATGTCCTGCAAATCCAAATACTCGACATATTTCACTTAAAATCCCAAATGTCACTAGACAATGTACTCGTTCGGCTAGTTCCATGGGAATCCTTCACATCTGTGCCCAAAGGCATAACCATGGTATAGACATAGGAGGAGGTCCAAATGACATTAGCCCCCACAGCTTTAGTTTTTTTGCTATGGTTATATATGATGGCTTTGAGCAAAGCGATATTACAGCTTAATAGCAATCAAACCAGTTGTGGCTGAATATTTTCATCTGAACCACAGAAATGGATGAAGGCACAGTTTGAAATTGCCATGTCTTTGCCATGCTGCTAATATGCTAAAAAGCTCCATAAAAGGCCAGAGGGAGAATTTGGAAGAGGGAGCGTGTGGGTATGCTTGACAAGGACACATGACAGACAGAAAGAGAGGAAAAACTGACCTCGATCAACAGACACACAGATAAAACAAAAAAAAAACTCACTGATTCTTACTTACTCTGATTCCTTCAAACATTTGTTTCCTCTTTGCCCAGCTAAGCGGCATCCTTGTTGCTTGCTTTTTCCTCATAAGAAGATTAGCTGGAAGAGGTGACGCAACAAGCTCAGATTACAGTGCCTATAGCTGTTCATGCTGTATTCATCATATCTTTAGCAGCCCTACTAGATTGGCAGCCTTCCCTCAAACATTTTACAATAGCACTCTATTCACAGATCAGCTTCTGCCCTTTAAATCTACACACGCTAAATCCACAGATGGGAAAATCCTCTCTTTTTTACACTCACAAAAACATCAGAAGAGAAGTATCCTTTGACACGTGCAATTAGAGTTGTCAGATTGACCCAGAGAAGACTGTGTACTGTTACAAAGCTTATTCTATGCAATCCCTGCCTCTTCAATTGCCTGTCGCCTACTCCATGCTCTCCAGCATTTGTTGTAAATTCTTGTCTGATATCATCCATACTTTATGGTACATCATTTGGATTCATACCCTGTTCCACTTGTTTATGTAAATGCTGATATGAGTATCTGTCACTCCACTCAATATCGTTATGATTAATGTATGCTGTTCCACATATTCGGCTAACAGATCTCTAAGTCCTCGTGGCAGATGCTGCCAGCGGTTTGATAAAAATGCAAAAACAAGCATGATTTTTGTTTTTGAGTTAAGCAGTATACATGAGGATTTGAGGTGTTTTGCATGGGAGTCTCAAAGAGAGATTTAGTATTCAGATGAGTCATGAGATGATTACTTCTGCATTCACTCACACTAAACAAACCCCCAAAAATTATCCACTTAAGCACGTATGTTTCTTCATTGGGATACATTTTGGTGTTTTAAAATGCATTATGTCTCCCAAAGAAGACATACCCATAGTTTTAAAATTCCATATGTTGACAGTGTGAAACACAAACATGCAACATCACATCCTACATTGATGCAGACAAGCGCATACTCAGACTGTTTAGGTGTAATCCATGCATTGCCGTTCACCAGCAGTTACCCCAAAAGAGATCGTTTCCTCTTTGCCTCATGGTGAACGCAGCAAGCTGTCTCACAGGCATAGACACACTTTCACACAAATATATCTATATGCCTAGAGCATGCAATTACCTGTGAGTATGTGAATGACTGGTGGCAGTGTCATCATGATGGTTAGAGGATATTAGCCCCAGCAGGAGCGGCTGACATCTCAGCACTGCCATAGGGCTGTCTAACAGTGCAGAAAATAAAAGCTAGGAAACTCATTAAGACTCATTTACAATGTGTTGCCACTGAGTGCTCTAATTTAGACATGAAACTGACTTCAGATCTGCTCCTACAAACTGTACATGTAAAACAGCCCAGTTTTAACCACAAATCACCCACTGGGTACGTTAGCTGCAGAAGTTAGAGGAAGACAAATACAAAGAAGACAAAGATGTATCCTCTGAAGTATTTCTGGATAAAAAAAAAAACATCTCCAGTCCAGTAATTCTGCCTATTTTAACAATGCACCAAACTGTGTGTCTACCACATGAAATTACATGAGGCTCATTATTTCTATTCGTCTTTAGGAATTGGTATTTACCTTTATTAATATACAGGTATACATATTAACATAAAATCAACATGTGAATATTGGATTTAGAAAATAATAACACCAAAAAACTACCAACTTTAATGTTTGAAAAACTCTCTATTTTTCCCTTCTCAGAGGGAAATTGCTTCTGTAACGATTTGTCTTCATCTTTATATTTCTTTAAGGATTTTGTGAACTGTGCTAGTCGCAAGAAGTCCTTAAGTGACTCCCCTAAAAATAATGAATCACTTCTTGTTGTAAGAAACACAACAAATTTTGCCAGACAGATACATAAAGCCAGAGAAAACTGGAATTTACCCCGTTGCGGTTGTATGCCTCCGCTGACCACTGAAGTTTTAGTTTACATCCATATCTGTCCAGAATCACATGATACTTGTAGTGAAGACATTGAAGGAATCCTAAATGTGTTCACATGGCTGGCTAAAAAAAGCTGATTGACAGTAAACAATACTTCAAATATAGATGTTGCTACAAAGAAGCTATGAATTATAAAACACCAATGCTTCACACAAATCTTCAATCCTGACAGCAAATTCTAGTTAGT
Organism: Brachyistius frenatus; assembly: GCF_029030835.1. Taxonomy (NCBI): domain Eukaryota; kingdom Metazoa; phylum Chordata; class Actinopteri; family Embiotocidae; genus Brachyistius; species Brachyistius frenatus. The sequence continues at coordinate 733,569 of NW_027210696.1, forward strand.
TCATCTTTGAGTCCAAGTTAGTGCTTGTGCCAAATTTGAAGAAATTCCCTGAAAGTGTTCCTGAGGTCATGCATTCACGAAAACAGGACAGACAGATAGCATGGATGTATAGGTCACATTGACATTGACATTGACCTTTGACTTTTTATCACCAATGCCTATTCAGTTCATTGTGAAGTCCAAGTGAACATTTGTGCCAAATTTGAAGAAGTTCTGTTCTGTTCCTGAGATATTACTTTCACAAGAATGGAAAAGAATCAAAGTCACAGTGACATTGATCTTTGACCTTAAACCATCAAAATCTATTCACTTCATTGTTGAGGCCGAGTGAACATTCCTGCCAAAATTATATAAGTAAAAAATTAAATAAGATATTCCTTCCTGCCATTATTGAGATATCGCACTCACACGCATGGGTCAATGTGAGGCAACAGTGAGCTTGACCTAAGTTTGAGCCAAATTTGAAGAAATTAATTCAAGGCGTTACTGAGATTTTGCGTTTGGAAGAATGGGATGACTGGATGAGGTTACAAGACCTTGAACTTTGATCTTTGACCACCAAACTAATCATTTCAAATCTTGTGGCCAGGTGAACATTTGTGCCAGGTTTGAAGACATTCCCTCAAGGTGTTCTTCAGATGTTGCATTCATGAGAACGGGATGCACATGCATGCACACTTATGGATGGACAGACAACCCAAAAAAAATAATGCCTCCAGCTAGGTAGGTAGGTAGATAGGTAGGTATTTACTTTATTAATCCCCGAGGGGAAATTTTTTTCACTACAGCAGCATACAGAAGCAATAAGATAATAATAGAAATAATAGAATAAAATAATAGAATAATAGAAAAGCAATAAAATAAAATAGCAGTAAATAGCAGTAAAAAAAATATAAATATAAAATATAAAATGCACAGTATATACAGTACATTATATATCTATATATATTATATACAACAAACCAAGAAACACAGTCAACATATATATATATATATATATATATATATATATATATATATATATATATATATATATATATATATATATATATATATATATTATATACAAACAAACCAAGAAACACAGTCAACAGTGTTATTGTACTGTGATGGATTTTGCCAGAGGTGAGTTATTGTACAGTCTTATTGCAGTGGGCAGGAATGATCTCCTGTATCTGTCCTTGTGACAGCGGAGCTGGAGGAATCTTTTAGAGAAAGTGCTCCGCTGTCCCTGCAGCAGGTGGTGGAGAGGGTGGACAGGATTATCCAATATGGACAATAGTTTGTTCAGCGTCCTCCTCTCCACCACCTTTTCCAGGCTGTCCAGTTTGTAGCCGATGATGGAGCCGGGCAGCTATGGCTATCGCAGCACAGAAGCATAAAAAAACCCAATATGGAAAGGCAAATTTGTGTGTTTTTCTGTGAGAATATTACAACCATGGCTCATTAAAAAACAGTGAAGTAAATAACAGTGGCTGCTTGGGTCAATGGGATAGTCTTCACCATCTATTCAACATTTCAGCCCAGTGTCAATACCTGGCAGCCAATAAATCACGATATCATCTTTTCACATTGGCTCACCTGGTGCACCACAGTAACTGGCTTGTTTAACTTGATAAATGAAGAGGCCCCCTTAAAGGTGCAATTTGAAATTGTATCCCCCAAGGCTCTCTGCCACAGTTCTCACCCCATGTGTGGACACACACACAGTGATACACCCACACCGGAAATGAAAAAAATCCCAGACGGTCATGAGCCAAATCTATACAACCAAGCACACATATGCTTTCATGAACAAGTATATTCTGATCCGTACGTAGTTCGTCATCTGTAAGATTATGTGAGCAGGAAATGATTTATTACCTACTTGGGTTAACTTGTGAAACTAATCTGCATCTTTGTTTATGTGCAAACAGGATGTGAATACCTGCTTTTGTGTGTTTATGTGTGCCACTTAAAAGGTTTTGCGTGTATTCATGTATTTACATCTTGATTGTTTGTGTATGCAAAAGTTTGATGCTTTTTTGCGTGTTGTATTATATACAGTGCATCCGGAAAGTATTCACAGCGCTTCACTTTTTCCATATTTTGTTATGTTACAGCCTTATTCTAAAATGGATTAAATTCACTTTTTTCCTCAAAATTCTACACACAATACCCCATAATGACAAAGTGAAAAAAGTTTGTTTAAAATGTTTGCAAATCTATTAAAAATAAAGAACGAAAATATTACATGTACATAAGTATTCACAGCCTTTGCTCAAAACTTTGTTGAAGCACATTTGGCAGCAATTACAGCCTCAAGTCTTTTTGAGTATGATGCCTCAAGCTTGGCACACCTATTTTTGGGCAGTTTCTCCCATTCTTCTTTGCAGGACCTCTCAAGCTCCATCAGGTTGGATGGGGAGCGGCGGTGCACAGTCATTTTCAGATCTCTCCAGAGATGTTCAATCGGGTTCAAGTCTGGGCTCTGGCTGGGCCTCTCAAAGACATTCACAGAGACATCCCGAAGCCACTCCTTTGTTATCTTGGCTGTGTGCTTCAGGTCGTTGTCCTGTTGGTAGATGAACCTTCGCCCCAGTCTGAGGTCCAGAGCGCTCTGGAGCAGGTTTTCATCAAGGATGTCTCTGTACATTGCTGCATTCATCTTTCCCTCCATCCTGACTAGTCTCCCAGTTCCTGCCGCTGAAAAACATCCCCACAGCATGATGCTGCCACCACCATGCTTCACTGTAGGGATGGTATTGGCCAGGTGATGAGCGGTGCCTGGTTTCCTCCAGACATGACGCTTGGCATTCAGGCCAAAGAATTCAATCTTTGTTTCAGCAGACCAGAGAATTTTGTTTCTCATGGTCTGAGAGTCCTTCAGGTGCCTTTTGGCAAACTCCAGGGGGGCTGTCATGTGCCTTTTACTGAGGAGTGGCTTCCGTCTGGCCACTCTACCATACAGGCCTGCTTCGTGGAATGCTGCAGAGATGGTTGTCCTTCTGGAAAGTTCTCCTCTCTTCACGGAGCAACGCTGGAGCTCTGTCAGAGTGACCATCGGGTTCTTGGTCACCTCCCTGACTGAGGCCCTTCTCCCCCCGATCGCTCAATTTGGCTGGGCGGCCAACTCTAGGAAGAGTCCTGGTGGTTCCAAACTTCTTCCATTTACGGATGATGGAGGCCACTGTGCTCATTGGGACCTTCAATGCTGTAGAAATTGTTTTGTACCCTTCCCCAGATCTGTGCCTCGATACAATACTGTCTCGGAGGTCTACAGACAATTCCTTGGACTTCATGGCTTGGTTTGTGCTCTGACATGTACTGTCAACTGTGGGACCTTATATAGACGGTGTGTGTCTTTCCATATCATATCCAATCAACTGAATTTACCACAGATGGACTCCAATTAAGTTGTAGAAACATCTCAAGGATGATCAGTGGAAACAGGATGCACCTGAGCTCAATTTTTAGTGTCATGGCAAAGGCTGTGAATACTTATGTACATGTGATTTTTTTCATTTTTTATTTTTAATAGATTTGCAAAAATTTAAAAAAAAAAAAAAAACTTTTTGCCATTATGGGGATTGTGTGTCAAATTTTGAGGAAAAAAATGAATTATTTTGGAATAAGGCTGTAACATAACAAAATGTGGAAAAAGTGAAGCGCTATGAATTCTTTCCGGATGCACTGTATCCCTTACACACAGACCGGAGAATTTTGCCATTAACCTAGTCTCTTTGGATTCCATTTACAATGTGTTAAACATGAGTAGTTAACCTTAGCTAACATTGTACTGTGATGTCTCGGATAAAGTACGTGTAACGTAAGCCCACAGAGGGCACTTAATGCCAAGATGGTTACTATCCATGTCATTCTTAAAAAATAAGAGAGACTCCCTGACATTGACAACATCAAATATAAATAACAGAAACCCTTACAAAGTAAAAAAAACAACAACAAAAAAACAGTTAAAGATGTTTAAAAGCATCTTCAGTAGAAAAGAGCAGTATAATGTCATTGTACGTCCTTGTAGCTCAACACATAATCCTCTCCTGTCAAATGTTGACAGTGGGAGTGAAGGAATAGTGTGTGCATAACCATGCTGTGGATCCAAGTCAAACCCACCAGTAGAAACTCTTCCTCCATCAGTGTAAATCCTGCCCATTTTAGCCAATTCAACTCACAAGAAAAAGTTTTTGACTCGCAACCAAAGAGGCCCAATTCACAATCAAAACTTTTTGAGATGCAACAGACAGGCTCCATAAGCAAAGTTCCAAATCTGTGACTGAAACCAACAAAACCGTAAGGGAGAGTTTGTTTGCAATCCAGGTAATGTTCTTGTCAGTTCATGTTTTAACTTACATATTAGATTTTAAATGCTACATCACATACATCACATCTTAATTTAAAGTGCAAGAAATATGCTCTCAAGTGTCTTTTATATTTGCATAAAAAGAAATAAATAACTTGATAGCTAATCCCGTACTTCATCACAATGTGAGGCCCAAGATAAACTGTAGCCCTTTACATGGTATCTTTCAAAGTTTTGTGTAGCACAAACCACTGTATACAAGGATTTTTACAGAACAGGGGTGGCATTATTGTATTCCTACTGGAAACAGCCTGGGATGTGATGCAGAGACAAAATACTTCTCATAACACCAGAAAGACTTTATGAACCTGCCAGAAAACTGAGGTGAAAAAAGTGTCTACTTGAATCATACCCAGTGGTGAAGCTCCTCTCTGCTCACAGACAAACAGAGAGACATTGGGGGCAAAGGAAAACAGAGCTTAGGCCTGTGAGGTAACGTCAGTCCACACACTCTATCTGTCCTTTGAGGCATTCAGAGAGAGAGAGAGCAGCGCCTCTTGGAATAAACATTTAGTCAATTCTGTGGGTACCGCTGAGGATCTGTCAGGAGATGAGCTCACTTTTCACTACACCACCGTTGCCTCTCCACTGCGCCTTTGAATTAGAGCCCCAAACGTAATTGGACACACATAATTACACATACACACAGGCACATACGGTCTCATATGGTGTGGAGCCTGGCTATGTTTTCGTTGATTAGAAAAAGGGGAGGTGAAATTAAAGGAGGATGAGAGAAAAATAAACTGTTAGAGCTCTTAAGTTAGATTTTTTTTTTTTTCTTTCCTGCTGTGTTTGAAATGGTACCAAAGGAAAGTTTCATGCCAGAGCAATTGTCTTCCTCTTTTCTGTTTTGTCCAACTTACTATTCTAATATGTGAAGAAAGTGAGTGTCTGTACGAGTGTTTATGTGCACACCTGAATGTTAACACGTGCTTTGCGGGCATGCATTGAAAGCTCTAAAGTTTAGAACTCTGTTTAGAGTCTAAACAGAGTTATTGTGTGTATGTCTGTGGGTTTTGTGTGATTTTAGTGTGGATTGGAGTATTATCCATAACACTGCAGGGCAATTTGAGTCCCTGAAGGGCACTCTGTGTTGTGAAAGAGCAGAAAAGCTCTGCCTTTGCCAAGCTCTCACCTGGACAGCTCTTCAAAGCACTCCTCTCAGAGCAGCCATCCTGGAGCGACTGGCATGGGCAGAAATAACAGCATGATGGCCGGGTAAATGTAGCCAACTCCAACCAAGGCGTCCACTTAAAAAGTGGGGGGTGGTTCTAATGGTAGAACTAGAAATGTATCCAATGTCTCAGTCTGCTCAGGACTGAAGATCACCTGAGTCGAGAGCATGTTCCCAGATATGATTTCATATTTTTATTATAGCCATAGTTACAGCTTAGTTTTGTCATTTTTGGGCACTTTTCTAGGTTGCCATGTTGCGCATGTCAATCTAGAGCAAATGGAGAGGAATAATAAGGAAGGGAACAGGCAGAGGAGGTCTACTACAGCTGAGAGGTTTGTAATTAGCAACTGTGATAATTAACCAAATGGGAGATTAATGGACAGGGATGAAATTATTTCTGTGCTATTTAAAGCATACATGCACAAGCAGATAACAAAATCTCATGCTAGATAATACTGATTAAGAGATAAACTATAAATACATGTGGAAGAAAAACCAAACATGCTGCTCCTCAGACAAAACCAAAGACGTGAAGAAGTTTCAATATCACAGAGCTGCCTTGGTTTGGATGACTTTTGATATTCAGGGATGGATCACCTCATTAATGAAACATCTTCTTCTTTTTTCTTTCTTTTCTTTTTTTTTTATAAAATCTCCATATTAAATATTAAAACATGTGATAATGAACTGGTCTGCCTGCTGTCAGAAGGCAAGACAGATAAGACATGCTTGTATGAGTACAAGCATACAAACAGACAAGCCCACAAGTATTCACACCATTAGTTGATTTAAAGGGGTGAGCCTAGCCCCTATTCATCATCGAGCACCTCTGTGACCGGCCCCTGCCAAGTCCTGGTGAGTTTCATCAGCACTGACAGTGGACATATCTCACTCTATTTTCGCTCTGATGAGCTCGCACTCTCTCAGCCTGACTCCAGTAACAAGACATGCAGCTCCTATTTTTGATGCTAAATCATCGTCATTATCCTAATTTTCACAGAGTGATTGTCAGCATGAGTACTTTGTGTTTGTGTGTATATGTACTTGTGTGTATTGTTGTAGGGACATACATCTGCTTAGACGGTCACATTGTGGTGAGTCGCCTGCCTTTTCTGGAAAAAAGTAACTCCGGACTGTGAATGATTAGATTTAGGTTTAGGTTACGGTGAGAGATTGGCACGAAGTAGTTCTGGCTAAGGTTCGATTAAGTAAATGTAATGTCCTCTTAAGTGATGAAATCATAACTGCGTGTGTGTTTGTGTTTGTGCGTGTGTGTGTGCATGTCTTTCTATTGTTGGGCAGATCCATTAATATTAAAACCATATTTATTAAGACAAACACTTTTGTATGACATGTAGGCTGGTCTTCACAACTTTAAAGGGCAGTTTGAGTGTTAAGACTTGGTTCTTAGGGTTAAGGCTAGAAGTGGCTTTAGGGTAAGGACTGTGGTTGAGGTCAGGCACATAACAGTTGTAATGGTTAGGGTAAGCGTAGGAAATGTATTATGTCAATGAATGTCCTCACGAAGCTATAAAATTGTGTATGTGTGTGTTTGTGTGCGTGCGTGCACTGTATCCTGAATCACATTAATCAGTTCCGTTCTGTCAACATAAATGTTTCACGAGTTGGCATGAATGTTGCAATGACAGCAAATTACACAAAATCATGTTATATCAGTAGACATAGCTACAGTAACCATCAGCACTGATTCTCATATCGTACATTAAAGCATTACAAGTGAAATTAAAACTTCACTAAATCAGGCTTGTCATTTCTGAACCTCCATTCAGTTCAACAACAGATAACCCAAACCAAACTATAGCCATTTTCAAACAAGCATTCCCATCATGATGGACGCATCGAGGCTTTTTGGGGCCACGACAATCATCAACGTAATGTTATTAGAATCCGCCAATTTGATGCCAAACTGGTCCTTAAACCAATTTGATTCTTAATCTTAAACGAACAGAAAGCTCCTAAGAGACACTCATAGTACATGTGTGCATCTAATCGTTATTTCTATTTTCAGAGGAATTCCTGGCAAAATGTAAATATATTCTAAAAGTATTTTAAACGCATTCCTGACAGCAATTTTTTCAAATTTACTATATTTCATTACACCCTCCAAAACCGGTATTTGAGTTCTTCCCAAAAGTAAATCAATGATCAAATCAAAAGACTGCTTTTATATATATATATTTATATTTATTTATATATATATATATATATATATATATATATATATATATATATATATATATATATGGTACTGCACTCTAAACCATGTCCGCATTGACTTCACTTATCAGACACTTAGGCTACGTCTTTTTTTATATACTGCCTATGTTCCTTCCCTACCCCTCTACCCACAACCACAATCATTCCCCAACTTTAACCAAGCAGTTATTTTTTTAATCATAACTAAAAATGTCTCCTGATATTGATAAAGGAGTTATTCTAACTCATCCCTAACCAAGTTATTTCTGTGCCTTAACCTTAAATATCAAACATTAAATATGGATGTGTCAGATCAGAAAATAGCTTAATTTTTGCAGTAGCAAATTTGAATAGTTTTTATAACCACTGACTGATGAACGTTAGTGTCCCGACAATAGGAACATCATATCTGAAAAAGCTGATTGTAACTCTGGAAGGCAATCAAATATAACATAATCTGCTACTAAATTTGGAGGACTTGGCGTAGGCTGTGCATCAATCCTCCACCACCTATTTGTTGGGCTGCAACCTTTCAATTTTAAATGCAATATATCCAGTTTCTCCCAAAGACACACACAAAAACGCTGTAGACTGCAATATTCTGGTCACAATAATCACAAAAACACGGCACGAGGACCTGTTGGGACTGACAAACTGCAGAGTGTTTGCTCTAAGAAATTAGGGTTCAGCATCATACACCTGAAAAATGATGACATTGGCTCTGAAACTGAGATTAATAGCAATCCTTAAGAGCACAACGGCGGCAGCATTATTCTTCGACATGTAGTTCAAAATGAGATTGTAAGTCAATAGTTCGGTGGCTGGCTTCAGGGGCCAAAATAGCAGTGAGTGAGTGAGTGAGTGAGTGGTGAGTGAGTGAGTCTATCATCTGTATGGTGTGTCGGGCCTTTGCCTAGTGTTGCATTGATTCAGCCTTTCCTTCGTCTCATCCATGCACTCTTATTGTCAGAATGCTGCTGCAGATCGCCTCATATCATTAATCAATTATTCACCAGTAGCCTGTTAATGTTTAATGAGTGAGGCTGCTGCGGTCAATTACTAATGAATTGTGGTCGTGGTGAGAAAGCTCAGAGGAGAGGCCAAATCAGATACTATACACAGTCTGTTTGAGTGTGTGTGTAAACATGTGTGCATACAGTATGTGGACATGTAAACATGTACCTGCATTTGCATGTTGTGGTTACAGAGTGATTCTAAAATTAGGTCTGATCACTTTTTTTAAACAGATTTTTATTTCATATTCATGTCATTCCCAATATTCTTTTTAAAAAGCACTTTGGCTTCCGACCCAATACCCATGATGAAAAAAAGACAAAGATGAGGAATTTGCAAAAAGTTTAAAAAGAAAAAAAGTATTCAAAGAAAAAGTTATAAATTATTAAACTAGATTGTTTGTGCAACAGTTTCATAATAGAGTAAAACTTGCTTTTCAGGTGATTGTTTTTGTATAATTATATTGTTTTAAATAAAAAGAAATCACCTTTTTTAAAAGAAACTGTGATAAGATTTTTTTTTTTTTTACAAAAGTAATGATTAATAAAACAGAATAAAAACAGAAGGATATGTGTTACTAAAAAAATATATTTTCTGTGATATCACCAATTTTTCTATTTATATAGCAGCAAGTAAAGTTTGGGTTGTAAAGCACCGTGAACATATAAGTTTGTGATGTGTGTTGCTGTTCAGTAACAAAGTACTGCGTTTTGTTTTTTTGTGTGTGGTGAGAGGGGGGGACCAGTGAGCAGACGAACATGAGACAGGTCAGTGCACGTCCTGTGAAGTGTGTGTGGCCTGCAGTCTGTTGGCCATGCCTCTGTAGCCAGGATAATTAGAGACCAACCCCCCGTTAGGAGCCATAAAGAGGCACAAACAACATCAACTATGTGATACACACACATGTTACTACCAAGTCATCTAAAACACTTTTAGGGCAAATTTGATATGCATCATTCTTAAGTTCCAAATATAAACATTGTTTTTAAATGTCAGGTACACATTATGTACCATAATGTGGTTGCTGGTATAGGTGAGCAGGTGCAGTGTCCTCGGGTTGTCAGTCATAGCCACCTCTCGCTCCTCCCCAGCTCGTCCACATATGATAGACAAATGACATGAAATTGTTTAAAGGCAGAAAAATGCTACAGGCCTATGTAGTATTTACATTTCCTTTTTCGGCGAACGTCAGAAACGGTGTCCTTCTTTGGTAAAGGCATCTGCTTTGTATAACGGAGTGAAGGGGAGACTCCACACAGGCTCTTGTGTGAGAATTTTGGGAATTTTTCTCCAATGCTGCAGAAAATTCAAAAGGATCTGAATCGTGACATTGAGTTTTCAATTCTTCATTGGTAGCATAAAAATGCCCACAACAATCCATACCCAGGGCGGTGCAGTGGTTAGCATTGTTGCCTCACAGCGAAAAGGCTCTGGGTTCAAATCCGGGCCTGGGCCTTTCCGTGCGGAGTTTGCATGTTCTCCCTGGGCCTGCATGAGTTCTCGCCGGGTACTCCAGCTTCCTCCCACCATCCAAAAAAAAACAACAACATGCACCTGAGGTTAATTGGTGATTCTACAAATTGCCCTTAGGTGTGAATGAGAGCGATAATGGTCTTTGTTTCCGTCTGTCTAAAAGTGTTGTCCCTGTGATAGACTGGCGACCTGTCCAGGGTGAACCCTGCCTTCGCCCAAAGTGAGCTGGGATAGGCTCCAGCCCCCTGTGACCCTGTTCAGGATAAAGCGGGTATAGATAATGGATGGATGGATGAATCTATACCCAATGGAGTAGTAAAAATTCAGACCTTGGTTAATCTGTTCCCCTGAGGCTTTAACTCCTCTCATCTTGAGTGTGCCCATAGAAATATCTGAAAAACCCTTTCACCTTAAAACCTAACCTCATTTAAGAAAAACAACTTTAGCTGGTGTTTAAGTGTTGCGGTCAAACAAAATTGGGATTTTTGTTCCCAGGTTGGCCAAATTGTGGCCCTAACCCCCCCCCCCCCCCCCACACACACACACACACACACACACACACACACACACACATGCACTCACACACTCACGCACTTCTCTCTTAATAACAAAATGTGTACCTCTTTCATTTAAAATAAGGCAACAATTCACCTTATTTCGTCATTATAAGTGAAATATAAAGTGCCTTACACTGTATTCATGTAATAATGGGTCCAAGCTCCATATTATTAGAAGTTCTTTTTTTCCACTTGGCCACATCACAAGTGACCACACTGACCAAAGCAAATGGACGCTTGAAGGTTGTAACTAGACCCGTTGTCTGACCAACACTGGGCACACTTCTAAGCACACTCACCCCTCTGTGTGAAGCTCCATCCATCACGAGGCCAAGGCCAAGACGGGACAGAAGACCATGGGAAATGAAGCATGTCTAATTCTATTAGCGCGGGGACACAAACAATCTGTGGGGAATCAAAGCAGGAGGAAACGCAATCCCAGAGGACCCACTTCCTGCTGCATGAGCTGGAGCAGTTTACCATGATGAGGCAAAACGTTGAATTCCTCCACAGAAACACACACACGCATACTGGGCCTCATGAGTGGAGGTAGTTTTAAGTAGTGAGGTTCAGGTTGTACATATTTTTCATCTATCACAGATATCTCTCTTTCTCACTCAATTATACTTTCTTTCTTTCTTTCATTCTTTCTTTCATTCTTTCTTTCTTTCTTTCTTTCTTTCTTTCTTTCTTTCTTTCTTTCTTTCTTTCTTTCTTTCTTTCTTTCTTTCTTTCTTTCTTTCTTTCAGCCGTGCTGTCTGTGGGGAAAGGCTTTTTTTGTGCCCACAAAGCTCTCTCGCTGAGCGACCCTTATGGGACAAAGCTGGCTTTCTGGGCTTTTCGCATATATGCATGCCATGCGGACAATGAGGCCTTTATTAGGGTAGCCAGCATCTCCGAGCTAAAACGTCAGGGATGAAGGATGAAGACCGAGAAAGCTGTGACTGACACTGGGCACCAGTGTGTGTGTGTGTGTGTGTGTGTGTGTATTTCCCACCTCTTTCCCATACATGTGTGTGTCACAGAGGTGTGAAGTGGATGCTCTTACTTCCTCAGTCAACTAATCAATCTCTGCCTGCCTGAGGCTTATCCCAAGTTTTCTTATGCCATGTGGCATCATGCAGTACATACATAGAAAACATCTGAGCTCGTCAGAAACTTCCTGTCATCGTACATCTGCATATAAAATAGTCAAAACAACATGCTGTGGCCTTTAGCTGCAATCAAAAAACTGCTTTGAGCAAGCCCTCAGACATCGTATCTCTATGCACTTGACTAACTTTACAATACAGAAATCAGGCCTCTTGTCTGAGTGCCTCAGTGTGTGTGCAGTGTAGAGTGCATTTGTGTGTGCATTTGTGTTGAGAGCAAGAGGACACTCTTTGACTCAATCATGCGTGTAGAGGATTTTCTGTTCAATAGGACCTGCACAGTTGCATACTTGCATTCTAATGACTTTGTGCATAATCATACAAATAAGTACAGATGCACAGATGTGTGTGTACATGTACACATATACACTCGCACTTAGACACACACTTCACTGAGTAACACTTTTTACTGTTCTCATAGGGGAAGAGAGACAGAACCCCTCAAATGTTATGTATCACATAGTTAGTTATAATGAAGGCTCTGAATGTAAAATGTGTAGATGTATATCTCTGCCACTGAACCATGCAGCCGCAACAACGTTTTTTTGAACAAGATGAAGCCTGGACAGCATGTTAGTGATGTTTTCTTAGTTTTTCTCTTCCACTGACATCATAGAGTGTAATAATGTGTTAAAACATTAATGGAGCTTGCATGAAATAAAAACAGGATGTGAATTTCTCCACTACACCACGTACTGTATGTTTTGAGTCAGGTTGCCTGGACAGACGGATGTAGACAGTTTCTGGACGTCATTGTAGACCTCAAACACATGTAGAAAACATCCATGCGGGAATACCTCTCTCCGCCTTCTCTTCTTTCTCACTTCCTCGCTCTCAGTCTTCACTCAGTAAAGCCAGAGTTGTTGTTCTGAGTGGTAAACATGTGCTGAGGGTGGTGAATGGCTAAGTTTTCTTTTTATCCAATAAAAATGTCTCCTTGCCAGATCGATTGTTGTTGCTAGGAGACTGAAGCATCCTTTGGCAAGGGGCTACAGCTCTCCTCCTCTGTTGTTTCCCTCTCCATCTCTCCCCATCTCTCTCTCTCTCTCTCTCTCTCTCTCTCTCTCTCTCTCTCTCTCTCTCTCTCTCTCTCTCTCTCGTGCACGCTCACGTACACGCACATACACACATACAAGGAGCTGGCGCGCAGAGCAGTGGCGCCCATCCTCTCTCTCAGTGCGACTCCTCCGAGGGATCAGGAGTAGACTAAGTCAAACTTCCAGCAGCTTGAGATTTGTGCGCAACCTTTGAAGGATCGAAGTCGTCAAGGTAAGTCAAACATGAAACATCCCTGACTGGTGGGCAATAGTGTTGTAGTTTTAGATTACAGGTTAGGGCGAGAGTGCAGTGAAAAATTGACAGTCCGGGAGCGTTCAAGCGCGCGTCAGCCAATCGTACGGTGGGGAGCAATTTGCTTTGAACTTTGCGCAGGATTTAAACACCCAGTTGTACTGCATAAACGTGGTTCTTATGTATTTCTTTTAATCAGATGCAGATCCAGTGATCGCGGGTTGTGATAGAAGGGAAAAAAAGCCCTTGTAGCTAATCTCTGCAGCAGATGCACGATAAAGATACAGAAGGTGAAACAACGAGTATCTGCAATTGCGTATTTTACGCTGCGTGGAGAAGTTATTTGGGTTCAGGCGGACCGCACCGAGGCATGTTCCTCGGCTTTACGCTTCCCGGGGAAAGATGGGAGGGTGGTGCGTTTCTGGAAACAGTCATACAGGTGGATCAGATAACCGGATCTGGTCACTATTTATCAGTGGTGTTACTTTTCGTTTGCCTCTCAACATCCACTCCATGCACCTTGCGCCAAAGTAGAGGTGCGTGAACATGTAAAAGCAGGCAAAATGTATATGTCCACATCAGTTGTTACGTATACTGACTTTAGACATGGACTCATATTCATGCACCAGCAATCTCAGATTTTTCACCTGCGAGTTTAGAGGTGTGGCTGAACTTGCACTTAGTTAACAGATGAACATTTTCCCACATAGCCTATATAACCACATGTTCCTCCCCATGGTTTTATCTTGCACTCTAACACATTTAAAATGTGAAAACCAGCGAAAGAACATGGCCCATGGGTGGTATTCCTGCAGAGCAGTTGTGTCTTTATGTCACTCAAGAGTGAGTTTAGAGTGACCTTGGGTTTTCTATAACATTCCGTCATTTAATTTTAAGTTATGCTTGTATGTGTGTATGTGTGTGTGCTCCGTGTGCGTTGTAGTACAGTTACACTTGGTGATTACATTGACGTGCATATTATGCACACTTCAGATGGTGTTGAGACACCATATTTCCTACCCAACACCACCCATGATGAACACTGGTGTACTGATCAGTCAGTGAATAACTTTGGGTTGGTGTTCATGTACCATGTTTCTCTTTTCCTAAATCAGAATACAATTTTACTGAAATGACACACTGCCGTCAAATATAACATCATGGCCTGTGTCACTGGGGTCTTTATTGAAAACTATCACAATAGTTTTTAATTAAAAAAAATGTTTTTAATTTGGTAATAAGTTGACCAAATCATGCTGCTATTTTCCCTTGTGATAATTACATACTATGTCTATAACTGTATTGGAACTGCAATATCAACATTAGACTGAAGGCTTAAGAATATTGAGAATTTTAAATTAACTCTATTCTTGTTCTGCTTTATTAGAGAAGAGTGAAAGAACAAACATTTACTCAGAGTAGGGGAGAGCAGCAGTCACTGTACTTCTATATGACGGAGAGGCTTAATCCCATAGGAGTCATGCAAATAATAATAATAATAATAATATGTTGTGTGGCAGTAAAGACTGAAATATTTTTTATGAATGCAGAATTTGCACACAAACATTTTTTGTTATGGGGTAGGGTTGTCATGGTGCACTTGTGTCTGTGTGTGTGTGATATTTACGTTTCTATATTTTGTGATTTTGAAATCTGTGTATAACATGTTGGTGAGCCTCCAACTTTTTTGCTTTACTGACATTTCAACATGTTTATTTTTATAAGCAGATTTTATGTTTGTGCCCAACTTGTTGTGTAACTTATTGTAACTTGTTGCATAATTTTTTTAAATTTTGTTAACGTATTACAACATGTACAATTTATACATGCTTGTCTCTGTGTGTATTTGTGTGCAGAAACATGTAGGAGAGGGTCGCAAGTGTGGGTGGGCATTTGGTGGCCTTAATCTTAAAGAAATGTTTACATGGTTCTGTGTAGATACGTTTGTGGGTGCGCATGTGTAAAACAAGAATGTGCATACAGCCTGTGCATGTGTCAAGAGACAATTTCTATCGCTAAATGGATTTGGCCTTGAGTTTCAGCATTTTCGTGCTGGGAAATGTGCTTACATGAGCCGGTGATTGTGCATCCGTGTGTGTGTGTGTGTGTGTGTGTGTGTGTGTGTGTGTGTGTGTGTGTGTGTGTGTGTGTGTGTGTGTGTGTGTGTGTGTGTGTGTGTGTGTGTGTGTGTGTGTGTGTGTGTGTGTGTGTGTGTGTGTGTAAAAATGGCCTTGCTGCTTCCACACAGCAGCACTTATTGAATTCTGTACTGCATGCAGAACCTCATCGTTAGAAGTACTGTGTTGTAACATAGATTTTGATTTTATATGCTATGCATGACATTGAATTTTATCGTTAGAAGGTTTCCCGTGAAACGATGACAGGTGGATTTTATAATTTGATAAATTTCTCTTGAATAATCTGTTTCATTCCGCACTGAGCCATTTAAGTGGCAGTTTCTGATTATCAAAGACCTTCTCTAAAAGTTTCAGAAGTACCAAGGAAGTATGAAAATACCAATAGAAAGTTCTGAGACAACACCGGAGGCGTAAACTCTTTTCTGCTCTCCATCTATACGTTCTTTAAGGTTCTGTGCAAACACACTTGCTCAAAAGCTTGACAGGACTGACGGCTGAGATGGAAGTGTGTTTAAGCATATGCTGGTAAAAATATGAGTGTTTGGAAGTACAGTAACTACTGAGCGTTTAGGTAGACAGCAGAAAAGTGGATTTTGCTGCAAGAGTGGTTTTTGAAATTCTGTGGGCATCTTTTCAATATTGGAATCAATTATAACCGACATAAATTTCATCCGACCACAGCCACCACACTCCATAAGGGACAAAACCTTTAACAGAAACCTTTTCTATTAAAAGGGGTGATTTTCTGTTTGATTTTTTTTTTTATTATTTTTTTTTACGTTTCAAAAGATTTTGGACGGACAGTGGATCATTCTTGAGATGTACTTAAACTATGTTAAAGACTTCTGGGACAGGTGTACAGTATCTTAGGATGTTGGTACTTTGCCAGACAATCTGGAAATAAGGTGACATTGTCACTGAAGGATTTTAATAAGCAATATTTATTGCATGTGCATTTTATGCAGCACTTTTCAGTATCATACTAAAACTCCTAAAAAAGTGTCCCGAAACTTCAGTTAAAGCCACCATTTATGTCACAATATTCGACTGATATAATTTTTTTTTTTTTTTTTTAAATAACACAGTCCCAATAATTGTTGCAGGCAATGGTGCGTTTAGTCCAGTAATGTCCGGCCTGTCTTCCTCTGTGGACACCAGCGTCAGAACTTTTCAAATTCTATACAGAGTGGCTTTTGTTAGGACTAACTATACAGAAAAATTAGGCTTAATAATAGCTAATAATAATTAATGTATTTTTGTATCACCTGTTAATTAATCGTTTGGGATTATATGCTAAAAGTCTGTTTAACATTTTAAATGTTTGCATATTAACGTCTTACAATTGTTTAGTATAACATACTGTATGTCAGAACAACTGTGACAAAGAAAAGGCCAAAAGCACATTTTACAAAGACAATATATTTAAGGGCTTAACAGCTTTTCTTTATATAGTTTTGAAGCTCTACAGGTGTTTCAGACGACAACCTTTAAGAGCTTTTTTATGTCGCTGTCTGTGGTGCTGAATTCACGTTAAATCAACATTACTTATTTAAGTCTTTGCAAGCCGTCTTTTATAACACACAGGTCGTGAATGGAATTATCATAACTTCAAACTGTATGTTTGGAATTATTACACTGACATACAATCAAGACTTGTCCTTTTTCACACTATTCTCTCTGTCTCTGATTTCATGTGTTCATCAACACTGAAGACAAGGGGGTGAAAACATGGGATCTAATCTCAGTAGAGTCAAGAGGAGTCCAACACACTAACAAAAGAGGTAGGTAACTCAAAATCAATCTCTTCTTTCATGCAAAAAAAACAACTGAACCAAGTTTGATAAACAAATATGTCCATGAAATATGTTCTCAATGTGGACTTTGCACGTTCTCCTCGTGCCTGCGTGGGTTTCCTCCGGCTGCTCCATTTTCCTCCCACAGTCCGAAGACATGTAGGTTAGGTTAACTGGTGACTCAAAATTGTCCGTATGTGTGAATGTCAGTGTGAATGGTTAAACTGTCTGTCCGTGATAGCCCCGTACCTGACTGGCGATCTGTTCAGGGTGTACCCTGCCTTTGCTTAATGTCACCTGGGATCGGCTCCAGCACCCCACCCCCTCCCCACCCCCCACTCCCACACCCACCCGCACCCCTCGAAAGGATAAGTGGGTAGCTGATGATTAAATGAGAAAACAATAACTTGCTACCAAAAAAAGGAATTGAACACATAAACTCCTCGACAAGCCGCATTTTTGTTGAGAGGAAGTAGCATTTTATGCAGCCTTATTTTCATCTGGGGTTAGTTTCATATACCATCAGATTATAGCAAGACCTCACTATCACTTTCAAGTCAACATCATCAGGAAACCTTCAAGTTAAAAAACAAAACAATAGTATATCATGATAAATCTTCCAATATAACATTAATAGAAGTTGCTCTAAGTGAAGATTCCCAATACTCATATTAAGACCTTTTTCACAGCATCATCAGGGGTTCATATGAGCCAAGTTTAAAGGGTCACTTTTTAAAGCCGATGTGGGGATTTTGAGGGATTTTTGGAGTTTGACTCTGACCAGGGTGGGAATTTTTTGGTCTCTGCTCAGGCTTGACCATCCTTCTTGGCTGTCTTTTCTCAATAAGATTCTTCCTTTGTCTACATTTTTCATTTTCTCTTTCTGTTCTTTGAAGAACTCCTGAGTTTTTTTTTTTTTTTATAAGAATAATTTTGCTGTGCTTCACATGTTCCTTACACTGTTTTGCTCCAGTGAGGACACAGAGAAGTGTCTGGAAATCACTGCTGCTTCCCACAGCTCACCGCTCATCATTAACCATAGTCACAACACACACTGAGCCGTGCACACATACACACACTTAACAGTACGCGCATGCATAGGCGGTGTTAGCACTACATTGTCTGTTCACTATCATTCCCCCCTTCCCTACATGCACAGACATTCACGCACATATACATAGACTCAGGGGATGAGGCAGTGAAAGGGCAGTGGGATGTACAGCTGTGATGGTGTGTCTCAGAGAGAGATCAGACTCTTTAATAAATAATGATCTCGAGGAAGGAAACTGTGTGTGTGTGTGTGTGTGTGTGTGTGTGTGTGTGTGTGTGTGTGTGTGTGTGTGTGTGTGTGTGTGTGTGTGTGTGTGTGTGTGTGTGTGTGTGTGTGTGTGTGTGTGTGTGTGTGTGTGTGTGTGTGTGTGTGTGTGAGATGGATAGTGAAAGGTGGCTTACTGTTCATGACACTATCAATACAATGTGCCTCCCTGAAAGGTACAGGGTGAAGATGTCTCACTCCTGACACTTCTAATGTCTGATTATTATGTTTTTCACTTGATATATGATGACAGCTGATTTAACTGGCAGGTAAGATCGCTAATGATACCCAACACGGTAATGATAAGAAAAATAGCAGTACGAATCTACAGTATGTGTATGTGAATTGTTGTGTTTCACAACGTATATTGTATTTGGTAGTGTGGTGGTGACAAGTGGGATTCTATAAAGAGTCAGTGAATGCAAGATAGTATGCAAAAAAAAAAGAGGGAAAGTTAGGGTGCTCAGTCTCTATTTGGTATATATCTATGACTATTCTTACGAAACTTGTCATTATCACACATACTAATAATATGGGGGTATACATCTTTATCTCAGTAATGTCAGAGGTCAGCGGTGTCTCTGGCAAAACTGCATTAACACTCAGGATTCAAACACAAAAATGATATTAACATTATGTTAATCGGCATAATATGGAGAAGTTTCAACTACCAACTCAAGCTAATGACAGAAATACACTTGTTTTTATCAAGTGCAGTCTCCAAAAACATCCTTTTCATTGAGTAGTTATACATTATTCCATGATCTCATCATTTTCTTCACCATGTACAAAAAACACTAAAAAGGAAATCTTTCAGTGAAGAGTATTGTTGCATGTTTACAACCTGACCCTCTGGATTTTGACCTTTTCACAGACACATGTTGACCGGCCTAAAATACTTTTTTAAACAGTCACCTAGCATTGCTTTGCATATGAATAATGATAAAACATAAGTCATTACTAAGTTTCCTTTCAGAGATGTCATGTGTTAAATTGCTCTATCCATTGAAATGTAGATACTAAATGATTGTTACATAAATTCAGAGTGGATTTGTTTATTTTTGTGTCATAACCGTCGAATAGGCCTGCCACACAAGGGACCTTACATGACACACAATGATGTCCAACACAAATAAGTCCTTCCAGCAGTTGATGTTACCATTTGAAAGTAAAACAAATGATCACTACGCACCACATATGTTCTTTATTATTGTTACACATAAACAAAATAGATTTTCCAGCATGGAATTGCTTTAATTCCCATGCATTTTCTGACAATTCAAGACTTTCTTTCTCAGAGTCTCTTCCAACAACTTAAATCACCTCTCTCTCAGGTTATGATCACATACAGGTACAATGACCTTGTCAATCTTTCTCCCCTATTGCATCAGGTATAATAACTACCCCGGATAGTCACTCCTAATGCGCAGGTCGAGCTCTCTCCATCCAACCACTCAGCTTGTCCCTGCTCACTGCTGTGTGGGCATCTGTCACACACCTGGGAACTACATGTGATCTGTAAATGTCATTGTGAAATAATCGATGAATTACAGTGTATGCAGCACTGCAAAACGTTAAAGCTGGAGTTCAGACTTTATTATTAAATGTAAATGTAAATCTAATCAAGAAGGTCTCGGGATATAGTCAAATAATTATTAGTCAATTATTCACTTTTACATTTAAAAACCTAAAACAACTATAATTTGATTTATTCAAAATGTACTCGTGCTCAAAGCATTGTATTGTCCAGCTGTGGTAGATTTGAATATGTAACCTTTTTTTTTTTTTATCAGATTTTTTATTTTTGGGGTTTGTTTGCATTTTGTTATCATAACCTAACAAACTGATAAATGTGCAGAAAATATCATGATTAACAAACATGCACATACTGTCCTGAGTCAAAAAAAACACCACATTATCCTTAGTGATAATGCCACATAACTGTTTTTTAGCTTTAGATAAATGAAAGGGCTCATATTTTAAGACAATAGGCTGAACCCATTGTGCTGCAGTGGGAACAATGAGTCTCACAATTATGATGAAGAGGAATATAAGGCTAATGTGGAAGAGCAAATGAGAAAGTTAGTACATCATTTAAATTCTGATAATTAGTGAGGAATGAAGGCAGTAATTGGTTTTTACACATCACCAGCTAACCTGAATCGATCAAAACCAACCAACATTATTTCTATCCGAGAGGCTTTTGTCTCTGTCCGAGCCAATTACATGTTTTCTTCCAACTGTCGGAGATATACTGTGGTCAACGCTCTCCATTCCTCCGTACCTGTCCATTAATGCTCTGTACACCTCATGTATCGACCACAGTGACGACAGGCTGGCGGGTGTGTGAACATGAATTAAGTAGGATGCTGCAAGCCCTGTGCCATGGCGAGGGTGACTAATGCTCCATGATGTCTCTCAGGGTCGTTACATGACAGTTAAGTTGATAGATGCCATCTACAGAGGGATAATTCACCTTCTGACACTCCCGCTGCCTTTTACGGTGATGAAATGCGGATCTGATGAATGCCATCACACATTTCCCGACCCTCGTCTGTTTTTAGGCAGAACAGCCATTTTTAATCATGCCACGTCAGAGGAGTTGTGGACCACCAAAACTCAGAGAATACACACTGTAAAGACTGAAAAAAGAGAGACGACTGATTGAAACTCAGTGGGAAGACATAACAGATACATTAGTTTTCATAATACTTTAGATTGTTCTCTCAACTATTTCTGCTGTTTTGGTCTGAGAAGCATAAAACATTTCCTTCACAATTTCCCATAGCACAGGGTGATGTCTTGAAATTGTTCTGTGCATCCAACCATGCAAAACATTTTCAATTTACAGTGATGAAACTAAGGACAGCAGAAAATCTGCTTATTTGAGATGGTGAAACCAGATGTCGTTTGGCATTTTAACTCAACACATTACTTTCACTGTTGTGAAATTTATCATTGAATATTGTCCACAATGTTGAGCACTCCCTCTGTAGACTTTGTGTGGTGCTCAAAGGTTAAAATCTCTTTTAGTGGAGAATCCTTTTGGAGTACTCACTGCACACGAGAGCCCAGTTTAGCCCGTGTGCCCCTGAAGCACACTACTTCTTTTATGGGTTAATCCAGTTTTCATTATAATGTCATTTTTTTTATTTTATTTTATCTGTAACAGCATGCAGATTGACCACTGCACAATGTGAAACTGCAGTTCTGTTGTTAAGCAAAAATCAATGGTTCTGTGGTTAAATCTTTTCAATTTCAGCTGCCTGTAAGGTCCACGAAATAAATTTCTATATTTCTAACATGATACGGCCTTTAACCTTTGGACCAATTGCAGGTCACAAAATTGACTGATGAATCAATACAGGAAAGGCTGAGCTCAGAGTACCTGATTCATGATTTTGATTGGTAAATGGTTATAAAAGGGAATCAACCACCATCACTCTGAACACATTTGTCCGGTGAGAACACCCTGAACACTCACAGTCAGCCATCATTCAGTGAGCTCGTCAGAAAGCCTGTCAAATTTGATCCTGAGTTTTCTTTCACGGGTTTCTGTGAATGGACAGAGATTTTGTTTGTGTGTTTACATTAAAAGGAAAGAGGGATGTTCATCACATCTCACTGGCTGCTTGGTTGTTGTATTTTGTGAGATCTTACTGTCCTATTTATGGATCATCAGTCTTTCCTGCCTAAAACGCACTTCGTAAATAATTAATGGTCACAGCCCATTGCACCCGTTAGTCCGTCAGAAGTCTGGGACACCGTGTCCACACACATATACTGTACAAACACACACACACACACACACACACTTAATTGTTTTGTGAGGGTCAAAATTAAAGCAGTACACTTTGCACACATTTTCACAAGGACTACACACATGCTGTCTTTTACAAGTCATGTAACTTGAATTCAGATTCCCTCAACAGTAATGGGTAGCACTGTACTTATTTGGCCTTAATTGCGAAAATAGAGAGGGACAGATAGAAAGAGAGAGAAATGGAAAGAGGATTAAACACACAAAGCAAGTGATAAATTACTGCTAAACCTCTGACAGTGTGCAGGTCAAGTAAGGGGTCTGTTGTTCTGCAACAACAAAGCTTCTGATACCCTACCTCCTATTTCGCATACGCATAATGCACATACAGTGTCTTCTCACACTGAGATTCACATCAGTGGTGCAGCTGTGAGTACTCTGGTTCACAATAGACAGATAAGCACACACACACACACACACACACACACACACACACACACACACACACACACACACACACACACACACACACACACACACACACACACACACACACACACACACACACAGTGGAAACAAAACAGCCACACAGGCACACATACAGGGATGGGTTGTGGGGCTATCTCTCCTCTCAGTGTACCGCGGTCCATCGACCCTGCGTGGCAGCTCTCAGCTGGATACGTGTCATCCACAGCAGTCCTGCCTGTTAGGGGGAGAGTGAGGGCTGTGGAGGGTGTGAGGGAGGTGGAAATAAATGGAGAGAGTGGAAGCACCAACAAGGAGAGGGCGGAAGAGGGGAGAGGACGGGAAGGAGGAAAGGATGCGGGGAAGATGCCTCGGAGGGGAACAGAGGATGAAACCAGACAAGCAAAAGAGGAGCGTGGTGGTGCATGTGCAGCCTACTCACTGTTGAGCAAGGTCAGAGGTGAAATGGGGTTGTCTGTCAGATGTTAGTCTGCATCATAGTTTCCAGGGAGAAAGGTCAGTAGTCAACCTCCTGGTCTCTCCTTTCTTTTTTTCTTTTTTTTATTAGCATATTTATTTATTTTTCTGACTGTTGTCTACTCACCTCATGTGTGTCCCCCATCTCTCTAGGTGTCTTTGGTGATGTTGCCATGTGCCAGCTGCCATCTTCTCTTATCCTTTTTTATTCCGGTAAGACATGTAGTATCTGCATAATGTATCTCATGTTGAAGTGAATATGTTGTTTGTTACAGGTGTTGCTGAAAAAAATGTCTTCGGAAAGTCGATAAATAACAAGTTGTGTTTTTACAGAGGGGTTATGTCCTGGACTTTTGTCTTGGACAGACACAATGACTTCCTGTTGTCACCCTTGGTTACTAGGCAAATGTGCTGCACCTAGCCAAAAATAGCCTAGCACATATTCCTCCTATAAACCCACAAATATTTTTTTATATATATTTTATTATTAGATATATATTATATATATTATTATTATTAATATATATAATAATAAAATATATATATAAATATTTATTTATTTATATAATATATTTATATAGATACACATTATTTGTACATAGTGTTAATTTGAAGGTTGGTAAGTGTTGTTTTTTTCCTTTGGACAGAGCCAGGCTAGCCGTTTCCCCTTTTTATGCTGAGTTTAGCTAACTGACTACTGGCTCCAGCTTCACATTTAGTAGACAGATATGAGTAATCACTAAGGTGGCAAATTCATTAATTTTCTTTCAGGTGGGAAGGTGTGGCATTTGATGTTTTATAGTTGTGCACCAAACAGAGGCCTTTAAATGCAAGAGCCAACCAATCTCTCATGATACTTTAACAGTGTCAACTCAGACAATTTGATTCTGTTTGCACGTGATGGATTTTTTTAAACTTAATCTCAAAAGTTGCATTTGAGAGCTACGCAACTATTTTAATATTTCAGTCTGAATTTTTAGTTCATGATAAAACAAACATATATGTTTATCATGATATATCATGGATAAAAATGCAAATGTCTGTATTCAATGAACTGGCATTGATGTACAGGTGGCTGCCATAAAGTAGTGAAAAGGCTCTTCCAGGATCTTCCATTGGAATATTCACATTTTGTGATGTCAATGTGAAAGTTATTTTATCATGTTTTACAATATTGCTAGAACTTCGGGTGTACTGTCTATAAAGGCCGGGTAAAACTCCAGGTTTAAGCTGGGTTTTTCTTGTTTCTGCCCTGATGAGGTGAGGGAGCTCAAAACTGGTTTTATATGCCCAACTAAATGTAGGTTTTCAGTACATCTCCTGTTATTGCTCTACAAAAGAGTACCAAGGCAATGTTTTCCTTCCTCAACATTAATATATTTGCTGGATAACACAGATGTTCACCCATGCAAAGTTACTATGATTCCTAAAATACATGCAATGTGTCATAAAGTCAAGTGCCCTGTCCTGTACTTTAGCTTCCTTGGAAATATTTTTGGCAATAAAGAAAGGGTCAAAAAGATTTTCTGCTTCACAGAGTGTGTTTTGCTTGTATAGTTGCTCTCGAGACAGGAAGCAGAGTTTGGGTACTATCCAAGAGGTTATATTGAAGTAAACATTCAATTTCGGTGGAGACCATGAGAGCAGTGTACAAATTCTGGGAGTTATGATTTGGCACATTTCTGGGAAATTGACTTCATGAGCTGCCAATTACAGAAAAGCATACTGTCAAAGTAAGGCATTGAATGAAACTGTTATTACAGTTTAGCGCCATAAATATACAATTGTATATTCCACAGCACAATCGTCCGTGAGCATGCGCTTACACACAAATGCGTACACTCAAAACAAACACACAGCTATGGTTGCAGCCTTGTTGCAATGTTGTCCTCAAAACTGAGCTCATTACAAAGTTCCTCTTTGTGTTAGTCTGAAAATTGGCCTCTAATCATGATGTAAGTTTGTTTATTTCAATGGAATGCTGGAAATCTTTCAAAGAGGCTCTTTTTCTGATGCACAAACACACACTCAGATACACTCACATCTAGCATGTGTGACAGCTACTAGAATGAATATAAATCTTTTATAGATGACATCAATGTAACCCCCCCAAAAATGGGCATTACGTTAAATTAAATATCCATGTCAAGTAATCTCCTGTCGGATTTTGACAGGAAACAACTTCATACAGTACACTCAACAGGGACAAGAGTCACTTTAAAAGACCATATCAGGGTACATCATATGAATTTTACTTTTGCTTCAAATGATGCATCATCACTTCTTCAGTCTTTCCAACAATGACCTTTTGTTATTTATCACAGTGTATTCCGGTTCCTGGCCACACTGATTCAGATCTCTGTTGGTTGAGGGAGAAGGGAGCTAAGACATAGAAATAGTCTGCTTTTAGGTCAACCCCTCAGAGAAGCAGATGTGTGTGTGTGCATGTGTGTGTGAGTGTGCGCGAGTGGGTGGGTGTTTGTCTGGGTGTATGTGTTTGTCTGTACATGTGTGTCATATTACAGAGCAGAGTGGTAAAGGTATGGCAGCTGCCTGCAGAAAAATATGAGCTGCCTGCATCTAAGAGAAGCTTTCATCCTCCTACCTGCCCACCAAAGAGGGGAGACATACGCTCTCTCACTCTCTCTTTCACACACACACACACACACACACACACACACACACACACACACACACACACACACACACACACACACACACACACACACACACACACACACACACACACACACACATAAACCAGCAATCAACAGATATTTCACTACAAGCTTGCTCCTTGGTCTAGATTGATTTTCCTAGTCACAACGTCAACCTCCAGCTTCTGTCTCATCTCTCCTGAGGACTGAAACGACTGCAAGGGAGACATGAGAGACCAAATCTAAAAGAAGAAAGCTAGTTTGTACTCAAGGCCTATAAGTGACTTTGCATTACCTGAATAGTTTAAAAGATATAGACACAGACAGGAAAGATAGCGAGACACTCGGAAAAGGTTTTTTTTTTATCGTATCTTACGGACGAATCTTGGAATCCTTGGACATCAAGCGATTTGGTATTGCATTTCATAAAGTTGTGCTCATTTTAAAAGCCCATTTCCACCTGGTATAAACATGGACTTGGCTATATCTGTATACGCCACTGTTATCTTGATAAGGGTCTGGCTGACAATGACAGTATGGTTATGGCTCGTCACAAATGTCTTTTTATGGTCATCTGCGCCAGGCACATAATGTCATAAAGTACAAGGACACGCACATCCACCTGATCTGTCTGTCTCTTTAGTTGTTTGACTGCTTTACTCGGCATTCCCAAGCAATGGGTGCTGCTCCTTGGCCAATTTCTGGAAATGAGCCAATCCAAGGAAAGTAAGATTTAAGGGAGGTAGGCCTTAAAAAGACAGGAGCTAAAAGGGCTTTGTTTAAACACGGGATGAACTGAGGGGCTGCATAAAGGGACAGCATCAGACAAAAGGGATTGAATCATGCAAAAGCTACTCCAGTGAAGTCCCAGAATAAAATGGAGAAAAAAAAATGGAAATGAGCATAATAGGTCCCCTTTAATGACCCTCGATAGAATATTTTGTCTCCCTGCCTGGTAAATGCCCGCAGTGCTGCAATACAGTTTGTAATACATGATTCCTGCTAAAATCATGCATCTCTAAAGCACAAAACTCTTTCCAGAGCAACAGAAAACATTGCATAACTATTTTTACATGCTGAGTAACACTGTCTTTGACATGTAAATGGTCAAACCTGTGGAAATTAAGCTCACATACTTTATATTGTATCCTATTTTGTCTGACAAAATTGGAGGTGGAGTGTTGGTGAACAAAACAGCCAAAATAATTGAGTTGTAAGCTATGATAAGTAGCATCAGCTGTTGTTGGCCCCTTTGTTGTCATATCGCTTCTTTCATGGTAAAATGCATTCAGGCCTCACACTGTAATTATGCCGGGGACAGGGGGAGCAATAAATCTGATAATACACACACACACACACACACACACACACACACACACACACACACACACACACACACACACACACACACACACACACACACACACACACACACACACACACACACACACACACACACATACACACACATACGCACATACACACATATACTTTAGGCGTATAAACTCATAGACAAGCGGAGAATTGTTGGAACAGAGATCAGATTAGAGAAGCTTTTCTGATATGTGGCATGAGAAGGCTGGGCTCATGTATCAACCAGCCATCTAAGCTGGCTTATCCTGATACAACCAGGGGCAGACACACACACACACACACACACACACACACACACACACACACACACACACACACACACACACACACACACACACACACACACACACACACACACACACACTTACAATAAGAAAGTTTACTGGGGGATGTAAGGGGGGAGGAGGTTGGAGAACAGTGGGGTACAAACGCCACACAATTCCATATCCCTTTTAGTCATGGCCTGGCTTTGGCTCTGAAGCAGAAATGACTTTGAGCCCTTGTTAACAGTATCCCCAAACTCCACTGAAGATCTGCTTTGCTGTTTCTTTACTTCATAATAACACTTACAAAAGTATTTCATATCGCAGCTACGGACAGCTTTGTGATTTGTCCTACTGCATGAGGACTGAAAAAGTTATATCTCTATCCTCTTCTTCTCTCTATCTCCTCTCCTCTGTGAGCAGAACTTATGCCCAGATGGTGTGCCCCTCCACGTGTGGTCCAGTTCAGCTCTCCCTGACTGTTTCATGGGCCACAAACCGACCCAAGCAACCACGGCCACAGCTTGACTCAACCCTGCCACGCTCCGTACACCTCATTTTTAACCCATCACCCCTCACCTCAACCCTCAGCCCCTCACTTTCCTCTGTCTCACTGTCTGTCAAGCCTCTCCTTATATTTTGACAATCCTAGGCCTCCCTGAGCCCAACATGGTGGCCCGCTTTCCCGCTTTAGTTTTGGTCATGATGTGTCAAGGCGTCTTGCTCTCAGACCCACCTCAGTCACGTCGGGAGATCCGCATCGAAGGCGACCTGGTGCTCGGCGGCCTGTTCCCAGTGCACGAGAAAGGAGCTGGGATGGAGGAGTGTGGCCGTGTGAATGAGCACAGAGGGATCCAGAGGCTGGAGGCAATGCTGTTTGCCATAGACAGAATCAACACGGACCAGACTTTGCTGCCAGGGGTCTCCCTTGGAGTCCACATCCTTGACACCTGCTCCAGAGATACTTATGCACTGGAGCAGGTGGGTTAGCTGATTTTGGATATTATATTATATTATTATATTACAGTTTACTTATGAAGGGAGTTTTTTTTTTCTTGAATAAGGTTTATTCTCCATGCCGTCCAATTATAACACTGTTCCCATCATGTGTGGAATTGGCTTTTGCAAACGTATGTGCCTGAGAAAATTAAGACAACCTATATTCGTGTTTTTTATTATATAAATATTTCTAGGTGTGCTCGTTTTGTTTTACTTGACTTGCATGTATATGACAGTGATGTAAATAATCAAATCTCAGCAAAAGTAAATCAGTCAAATAATAGCTTTGTTAGAAATGTTTTTTTCTCCTTCTATTTTTATGTTGTCAAGTGCTCAGTTGTATCTGCATTTACCTGTGAATGCTGATATATATCTTTTTTAGATAGCGCACAGCTCAGATGAAGTGTGTCTCATTAGCTATTTGTTCTCTTGTGCTGGTGGGCGTCTTGAACTTTTGCTACATTTTAAATTTGAAAAAAACTGCACAGCTAAGTATGTTGTGGTGGCAGAAGTAAGAAGTGCAATGTTTTCCATTTTAAATTGAGAAAAGCCATAAGGTCTCATTAAAAGGTAATATTCAGGTAAAGTTAATGTGCCTCAAAATTTGATCTTATCCTCTCAGAATCTTGCCTCAAATGATAACAACAAATCCTTGATGAGAAAGACTGAAGCTACATTCGATGAGGGAAATGAGCCAGATTAAAAAAAAATATCACAAACACAAAAAAACACAATAAGCACAACTATTTCCCCTCAGGGATTGTTATCATAAAATTTTTTTTTTTAAATGTAGCTTATTGCTGAGCTATTTAGAGACGATGCATCTAGTGATCTTATAGAATGAGTTCTACGACTGGTTGTATAAACCCTGGATTCTTGACTATTGTTTTGTGCAAATGGGTTTCCCATTATTTACTTGTTTGTCCACAGATCAGACATATGTTATAATCTTGGTCTCAAAGGAGTTAATTTGCAATTTGGACCATATACTGAAACCGTTAAGAGCCCCTAGAGTAAAGCTATGGACTTTCATACTATCTTCAAAAAGATACGTTGCATTAAAACAAAAAACAAAAACTCCAATCAATCTGTCTTCCTTTATGTGTCATATTTCTTACAAAGAACATAATTCAAAGGCTGATTAAGAATTAATAGATAATATATACCATATGGTACCCAGTGTGATACAGTGCATTTGATGTGAAATAACTGTGTGTTTGTGTTGCCCAGGCCCTGGAGTTTGTAAGAGCCTCTCTCACCAAGGTGGACGACACAGAGTTCATCTGTCCAGATGGGTCTTACGCGCTGCAGGACGACAGCCCGCTTGCAATCGCAGCAGTCATAGGGGGATCCTTTAGCAGCGTCTCTATACAGGTAAGAGAAAGATGAGATGTCAAACAATACAAACAAAATGTATTATTATCATCTATTTCTTAGGTGGCTTCTTTTGCCATTTTTTTACTCATCCTTGCACCAGTTTCATGACACATGTGCACAGGCTGACTTCCAGTGACATGCAGTTCAGTTCCTGTGTGTGTGTGTGTGTGTGTGTGTGTGTGTGTGTGTGTGTGTGTGTGTGTGTGTGTGTGTGTGTGTGTGTGTGTGTGTGTGTGTGTGTGTGTGTGTGTGTGTGTGTGTGTGTGTGTTTTCTTGGAATCAAGTTCCATTGGTGTGTTTTTGCGTGTTTCTACAGCTCTTGTCACAGAACTGGGTAATTTGCATAGTTTAGCATAAAACCTTCTCTTCCCTTACTCCTCTGTGACTGCACAAAAGCCTCCTCCTATCAGTCCTTAAATCCCTAATCTCTGCAACTGTCTCTCTGTCTTTTCTTTCGCACGCTCTCTTTTTCTCTCTCCCATTTTATGTATTGCTTTTTTTTTTTTTTTTCCTGTCCTTTAAATCTTTGCTCTCTTCCCTCTCATCACTTCCCACTTCTCTTTTTTCTACATATTTATATGCATTCAGAGGCATCCCTCCCGGCTATTTGGGGAGGGCTCGGTGTATGCTGACCTCAGCCCCCTTCTTCTTTTCCTCCTTCTTCCTGGGGCAGCCATTGTTAACACATCTACTCTGCCTCTTATCCTTCATCACACATAATTATGCTTTGTTTTCTTGTAGCTCATTCTTGTTGCCCTTTGTTGCCATTGCTGTTGTTTTTACCTGTCTTTTCCGAGGGCAGCGCTGTTTACGAGATCTGAACTGTGCTCTGCTTTCTGATCCCTTGCCAGTGAAGCTTATCCAGTTACTCCTTCATGCCTCTCTACGTGGCCAGTCTGTCTGTTGCTTCTAAATGAAGTAATTGGGAATTACTTTATGTTTCAACCATGCACAAATAAACTCCGATGCCTACAAGGCATTTACTTAGCAGGCATCATTCCTCCCCTCCATTCATTCATGTTTGTGTGTGTGTGTGTGTGTGTGTGTGTGTGTGTGTGTGTGTGTGTGTGTGTGTGTGTGTGTGTGTGTGTGTGTGTGTGTGTGTGTGTGTGTGTGTGTGTGTGTGTGTGTGTGTGTGTGTGTGTGTGTGTGTGTGCGTGTGTGTGTGAGACTTGCATTCCAAGCAGAAAACACACAGTACCCTTCCACTGCACCATTTTTTTCTTCCTTCCCTTTCATTTCTCTCTCTATTCGTCGCTCATATTCAGCCCATTCCTACAGCACATCTCCCATCCCTCTCTCTCACAGGAAGGAAGCAGCTTTCACTAACAGAGTAAACTCTCTGTGTCCCTACAGACAGGCCTCTTAGGTAGCTGTGGTCATTGTTCAATGGCAGGTAATGGAGCAATGCGGTTACATTTTGCAGCGTGACCTTCCGTGACATTTAAGTCAACTGCCAGCTTAAAACCATAAAACCTGACTGAAGAAATGCATGCAGCCGTCAATGTGTGTGTGTGTGTGTGTGTGTGTGTGTGTGTGCGTGCATGTGTCCGTCAGTGCAGGTGTTCGTGTGTGTGTGGCCCTTGTTCACGTCAGTATATGTATGTGAGCGTGTTTTTAATCGTCTACATTATTAGTCTACTGAGATTCTGACATGTTGTCAAAACAGCTCATCAACTGAGCTATGAATGAAATATAGAAAAGCCCTGAGTGATGCGCTCTAAAAGGATTAAACTGAGGCGAGAACAGAATGACTGTGTAGTTTGAGTTTATTTGTGTGCGTGCGTGTGCATGTTTACATGTCTCTGTGAGCATGAGTACTTCCAGCAATTATTTTTTTACCATTGTTTGTGTGGCATGTGTGAGGAAAATTGTAATCCGGAGAACATGACCAAATTCCAATCAACAATAAAAGGGAATATTATATGGACACCAGCAGACTCCACATGATGTCCATCACTAATGAATGAGAGTTTTATGGATCACTTTGTGCATATGTATTTGCTGCATGGTCTTTTATCTTTGAATATTCACATTATACGTGAAGCAATTTCTATTAGCAGCAACCTCCTAAATATGTTATCATTTTCCCTTTTGATGAAAAATATGCAGTTATTTAAGGGTCAATCCAGTTATTTTTGTGGGTTTTGTTTAACATTTGTTGTCAATATGCCAAAGATCTCTGCTGCTGCAGTCAAAAGGGGGAAAAAAAAAAAACCTAACACAGCAACAGCAGCTGTATTGCAGTTTAATACTCTTTTTTTTTCGATATATATTTTCATTTTAAATGCTGGCTAACATTTCTTTGCAGATTGTTTGTCAGCATTGAGTCTTTAACCTAAATACTGAAGTTTGTTTTACATGAATGTCCTGCAAATGATTTGTTTTACGTGTTTTGTGGTTTGATGTTTTGGGGTTTTTTTGCTCCCTTTGCCCTATTGGACCATATTAGAGACAGGAGCTCCCTGGAAAGTGAAACACTCATTAATTTACTTGCATTTTCATGGTGCGGAATACCCAGCATAGATCAGATATGTTTGTCATCATTTCAAAGATGTTGTGTGATCTGAACGCAGCAATATCTGGAATACAGATGCAGAAAAGGTTAAGTCTGTGAAGTTAAATTATCTTAGTGAAGTCTACATTTTCAACAAACAGAAAGGTTTTCCATCCCACAATATGCACAATTTTTTTTTTGTTTTTTGAGATGCTTCATCACTTTTTCTGAATGTTCTCCAGTTTTCCGCTTACTTTGTACACCACTTTCAAGTACCCTCTGAAATTATTGTACGGTAACTGTCTGTTGCTGCCACTTTGTCAACAAACATTTGCATTGCAAACAGGAAAAGTAGCTGCTTGATTGCTTTCAGTCTCAAGTTTTAATCATACCACAAGCCTAATTCATGTGCTTTCAAACTGCATATCACACTGCTCTAACTGGTGAACTCTTTCCTAAAGAAAATGCTTTTTAGATCACTTTACATAAATCAATTAGATGTTAAAAGAACGTAATTCAAGAAGATTCAGAGGCGTCAGATTTTTCACCCCACATATTAAATTACAATTCCCACAAGTCAACAGGAACATTTTGGTTGACAATGTCAAGATACATAAAATCAAAAGTACAAATTTACAATACAATAATACTTATCCATCAATCCCATTACTATCCCATAGTTTTACAGAATTGATGTTGAAACAAAATGTGAGAAAAATATACCTTTTAATTTATAATTTCCATATGCTGGATCATTATCAGTGAATTTTAAGACCCTAGTATTCATTTAAACTTTGTGATAGTTCACCTGGTTTATGTCTCATTTTACTATCTCTCCCCTCAGGTTGCCAATCTCCTCAGGCTATTCCAGATCCCTCAGATAAGCTATGCTTCAACCAGTGCCAAGCTCAGCGATAAGACGCGCTACGATTACTTCGCCCGCACTGTGCCCCCTGACTTCTACCAGGCCAAAGCCATGGCCGAGATCCTCCGCTTCTTCAATTGGACATACGTGTCCACCGTGGCATCGGAGGGAGATTACGGTGAAACTGGAATAGAGGCCTTTGAACAAGAGGCACGCATGAGGAACATCTGTATCGCCACTTCAGAGAAGGTATAGTATGGAGTAGAATTTATAACAATATAAGTTCATTTCTGTGGTCCATCCATGAATAAGCAACGGAAAGAAAAAGAAGAAGAAGAAGAAGAAGAAGTAGAAACAAATACCAAAAAGCCAAAACTTTAATCTGGAGTGTCACCTTGATATATGGCCTGAAGCTTCACTACTAACAATGAACAAGGCGTTAAATTTGTGATCTTTTAAAAGTTTGTCTTTATTTCTTATCGTGTCTTGCACTCAAATGGGGTTTAATATTACAGTGGCGTTATCAGTTGTGAACCAGAAAATGAAAGCTTATCTCCAAGAACTCATTCTGGGTGCTTTCACAGTCACATTTTTCATTTCATTTGCTACAGAATTGTTTGTTGGTGTGGGACTGTAGGACACTTTCTTTTGCTTGTTACTTCCCATGAATGTGGTTCAGAGTAGAAAGAGCATGCACACCGGTCATATACACCATGTCGTCTTTTTGTACAGGTGGGGCGTTCTAATGCTAAGAAGTCCTATGAAGCTGTGATCCGCCAGCTTCTCCAGAAGCCAAATGCCCGTGTGGCCGTCCTTTTCCTGCGTAGTGACGATGCCAGAGAGCTGCTGGCAGCCGCTGCCAGGCTTAACACCTCTTTCATCTGGGTGGCCAGCGACGGCTGGGGTGCACAGGAAAGCATTGTCAAGGGAAACGAGGTCACTGCTGAAGGAGCCATCACACTTGAGCTGTCAGCCAATCCCATAGCAGAATTCAACCGCTACTTCCTCAGTCTGAACCCTTTCAAAAACCATCGTAATCCCTGGTACAAGGACTTCTGGGAGCAGCGGTTCCAGTGCTCCTTGGGAGCAGGAGGTGTGGGATTGGGAGAGACGCCTCCCCCACCATGTGATAAGGACTTGTCAATGGACAAGAGTAACTTTGAACCAGAGTCCAAGATCATGTTTGTGGTGAACGCGGTGTATGCCATGGCTCATGCCCTCGACAGTATGCAACGGAGCCTGTGCTTCAACACCACCAAGCTGTGTGACAGCATGAAGGCCCTGGACGGGCGCAGACTCTACAGGGATTACATCCTTAATGTCAGCTTCACAGGTAAGAGAGCTAAAGCATGGCAAAGAGAGTGAAGTCCTAGATAAGGTGTTCAAGGTGGATGAAGTGTAAAAAGAAGTAAAATGTGAGGAAGTTGGGAGAGGAGAGGGGAAAGATAGCAGGGCACAGAGAGGACAATGCGTAGTTAACAGTCCTCTCGTGAACAACACAGGAATGTTGTCCTTCTCCTAAGCCAAAGCAGCCAAGCCACCAAACATAAAAAGTACTGAAACAAATCCGCTTAATTTCTATGTATTGTCAGAGCCAGCTTGCCATTGACACCCATTACCCATGCGTAATTGATACGACACTACAAAGTTGCTTTGAGGTATGAGAGCTGCAGTTAATCCGTGAGCCATATTCTTCTCTCTTGCTCTAATGAGATTGTGTGTGTTATAATAGCTCCTACAGCAGGCTGCCTGTCTGTCTGTCAGTCTCTGTAGAGTTGGGAGAGAAGAGACAGAGGATTGACTTGACTGACAGATGGCGTACAAAGGAGAGCGTTATAAATAAACTGCTGTGTCTCAGGGACTGACACAGGTTTAGAGGTACTTATTCCTCCACCAACCGTGACCAGGAGCAGACATCAAAACAGCCAGACAGACAACACTAACACAGCAGCTTTGCCATGGGACGCTGGGGAGAGAGAGCAGCGGGGATGGATGAAGGACGAGAGAATGGCATCACCTGTGGAGGGAGGGGGGAAGGAAGCTTAGCGATAAGACTGACAGGCAGACTAAAATGAGAAACGAGAGTTTGTGGTAAAGTAAAAGGGAGTAAGACAGAAAAAGAGATAGCGAAAGAAGGAGAGGAAAGAACAAGTGAGCACTGAGGCAATTCCGGAGTGGGACAGCATGCGTCAGCAGAAGAAGAGGATTCTCTTTGAAATTCCACATCTTCATTTCTGCTACAAATCAAAAGACTTGGCCTTTCTGTGTGTGTTCTGCGTGAGAGGAGGGAGACAGAAAGAAGGAATCGAGGAAGAGTGTGAGGAAGACAGACAGGGAGGAAATAGTCAAGGCGACTGCAGTCAGAGCCTCCACTTAGCACAGGTGTTACCACTCATAAGATACATAAATTGAGGAATGGAATATATATGCAGATTGGAAGTTAAAAATGCTCAGGAGAGGTGAGGAGAGGTGAGGAGAGGAGAGGAGAGGAGAGGAGAGGAGAGGAGAGGAGAGGAGAGGAGAGGAGAGGAGAGGAGAGGAGAGGAGAGGAGAGGAGAGGAGAGGAGAGGAGAGGAGAGGAGAGGAGAGGAGAGGAGAGGAGAGGAGAGGAGAGGAGAGGACCTGTGAATCCCTCTGTGACTTCCCTACATCTCTATATCTGATCATCTTTCTCCCTTACACTCCCCTCTACCGCTGTCGCTCCCATCTTTTCACCACTGATGTATGTCCGTGAGGCATATTTCTTTTTTTCATGCAGTCGGGAGAGAATAACAGCATATACAAGGATCCAGAGTTCTTTACAGCTCAGTGACAGTCACAATGGTGACAGCATGACAAACAGCTGTATTGGTGTAAACCACATTCAGAGAAGCTGTGCCGATTAGAGCTCAGACGATGCGGATGACGGTACAGTTGAACTGGGTACTGTGGCAGTGTTTGTTTTGAGTTGTTGGTTAGCCCTGAATGACTCACTCTCACTGCCGCACATATACATCTTTCCATCTACAGTATGTAAGTAAGAAGCTGAGGTGAGTTGAGGTTGAATGTGAGGTATAAATACTGCAGCATCACCATCCGCAGTGCTCTGAGTCTGAACTGTAGCAGACGGAAAACCAACACTGTTCAGCGCTCTCTATCTTTCTCTTAAGCTTCTCTTATATGTACATGTATGTTCATTGCACAGTCTTTACACTAGATCGAAGACTGATTTCTCTTCATGCTTCCAAATACGCCGAGGCACTATCCTCTATCTTCACAACCCCGCGGACTATTTCTTTAACCGTGATAAGGCTGTTTAGTTGTGTCGTACTGATAGTGTATGTGATGCACTGAGGCAGTATATGTTGTGTGGTTAGGAGAGTGTTTTCATATGCAGCTCTCTTCATCTAGTCTCATCTCGCTAGTTGCTATGGTAATGAAGCCGACACTATTGCCAATTGTTGGGAGTGATCTGGTAGATCATGGGAACTGCTCCATGCCAACTAGTAATAGACACGGGGGCATATTTGTGCATTTTTATGAGGCCTTTGCTACATTCTTCAAACGCAAAACACATACGCACATACTCACAATAGACGTACACACACACACACACACACACGCACGCATACGCACAACACGTGCAAAACAGTCAGCTTTTTTACAAAGAGGCAGCTTGAAATACTTGTTTTTCTACCAGCATGAAATTGCAGACACCCCCAACCCACACACTTCTCAAAGCCATCATTCAACTCCCACCCACCCCACTCCCCGATCTGCAGCAAACAGATCAGTATATACACACATGCATGCAGTCCTCTGTTCAAATAGTGGTGATAGATGTGATATTCACCCTTTTCTGCACTGTGTGTGTGTGTGTGTGTGTGTGTGTGTGTGTGTGTGTGTGTGTGTGTGTGTGTGTGTGTGTGTGTGTGTGTGTGTGTGTGTGTGTGTGTGTGTGTGTGTGTGTGTGTGTGTGTGTGTGTGTGTGTGTGTGTGTGTGTGTGTGTGTGTGTGTGTGTGTGTGTGTGTGTGTGTGTGTGATATGTCTGTGTTAGCAGAGGCGGTGTGCCTTCAGGGCCATATTGAGCAGAGAGCTTACTGCAACGTTTAGATGCAAGGGAACAACCTTCCCTCATTCTCTCTCTCCCTCCCTCGTTTTCTCTTCACTCTCCTCCGCCGTGTCTGCCCCTGTCTCTCTCTCCGTCTTTCTGTCACTCTGTCTCTCGTTTCTTCATCACTCTATCTTCCCATATCTCTCAGTCTCCTTTCTCGTTCTCACCCAGAAAGTGTCCTGCTCTCTCTACATTCAAAAACAGCACATCCCACTCAGACTTCACAAGGTTGCTCTCCTGCCTCCACCGCCTCTCTGCGCCGGTCTGTTCCTCCACTCTTTCACTTTTGCTCATCCTTCCATCCATCCTTCACATATCCTCTATTGATTCCTCCCTCTAAAGGCTTTCCTCCATCCACCTATATCTCTGCTGCTGTGACATCAGTTTCTTGCTTTTCCCCTTTGCTATCTCCTCTCTTTTTCTCCTGTATTCTTCTCCCTATTCTCCCTTGTCACGTCCCTCCTTTCTCTGCCCTTATCTTGTCCCTCGGCTCATCCTCCATGCCAGCACGTCCTGTTTTTGGCCTGTTGTTTCTCTCTTTTGTCTCCTTTATCTCACCACCTTTCTTTTAGTCAAGCTTTGGCTCGGTGCTGCTACACCTTCCCCTCCTATACATTTCTCTGCCTTATTCTCGGCTTCCTTTTCTCCACCCCTATCTGTCCTCTCTTCCCCTGAGGCCTGTTGCTCTGTGACCCAGGCAGCACCTCCATCCCTGAGGACCAAATCTGCAGGGAGAATAAAATATAGCAAATTTGATTTGCCTGTGTGTGCATTTGTGACATGTGAGTGCATCCCTATATATATATATATATATATATATATATCTGTATAAGCAGAGGAATGTGTGTGCTGTATGTATCACACACTCACACAAAGAAAAGACTCACCCTTTTTCTTTGAGTCTCTTCTCTCTCTCTCTCCACTTTTAGATTACTTATTCCTACTTATTCCTCCCAAGCCCCTTTGCCTCCTCTCTCTCTCTCTCTCTCTTCCTGCCTTTAATACCCACAATCCCCCTTGGGCTTCGCTTTAGCCCGACATGGCCGAGAACATAATTAATTTCTCAGCTTCTGAATGAAAAGCCTGTTTTCACCATGCTTCTAATTAAGCCAGAATAATAAGGTGTTTCTTAAGTTAGTGGGAATGCTAAAGCGTCTCACCAAAATTAGGGAACAGGTTAGTTGGCTGTCTTATAACTGCAGTTTGTCTAACTTCAATTACTTTTTTATTGGTTTTATTTTCTGTGGCCCCAAATGTTTGATTAACTGCACTCGCAAGAGTAAAGATTTTGGTTGACAATGAATCCTTGCCATGAATCCTCTAAGATAAAGTACAGTATATTTACAGTTGCTCTGCACAAAGGGCCCTTTATTTTGTTGAGTCTAAACATATAATTTGCCTTACTCTGTGAGTTACTGTTTGTAGTTCTATACAACATGGATGATTTGGGGAGAATGCCACTGAGCAGGCATGGTCCACCTATGGACTGTGACGACACCTCACAGGCATGGAAAGCCCGTCAGAGCTGCGAGTGGTGCTGAGGGCAGATCCTGCTAGGTCTCAGCTGGACAGCTCTACTGGGCCAGTAGGAAGTATTGTATGGATGAGGTGGCACAGATTCGTCGTTACAGTTGTAGGTTGTGTTACTGTATGTGTGAACACACAGCGGAAAAGCCCACAAGCTGCTGTTAGGAAGAAGTATCCACATTTACATCTTTAAATGATTGAATTTGTTGGGTTTGTGTTCCAGTATGTCAGAGTTACATCATACAGAAACATGCTGTTGAAAGGTACCTGAGGGACAAACTTCCTTTAATACACTCAAATCACTTGTATGTTGTGTATCTGCAGAAATTTGAATGGTTTTTAGCCACACTAGCTGCATGATGTCAGTCTGTCAGTCCACCAATCTGGTCCAGACTGAAATATCTCAACAGCTATTAGTTGAATTGCCATGAAATTTGATGAAGACATTCAGATTCCCCTGAGGACAAACTGTTAAAATTTGCTGGGTATGTTTCCACAATACTTTAGTGTATATTCATACCAAGTAAGGATGATAGCAAGCTAAACTAAGATCTTGGCAACATTATACAGTCTGCTATTATACCTGCTAAACATGTGTATGTTAGCTTGCCAAGGTTAATATTTAGCATAAGAACAGTCTCACATTGCCACTAAACTAAAGTCCTTTGGCCACAGGAGCTCACTATAATTTTACATTTAGTCCAGAAAAGTGATGAAGAAGAGAGATTGACGTCCATCAGTTAAGGGCCGTGGCCGCTTGTCTCTGCAGTCATAGGAGTCTTGGTGGCCTTCACCAACTCAAACTTGCACCCTTATACACTTTCTCGATGAGCCATTCTGTCACGTCAGCAAGGTCTCCGATGTTGGCTATAGGGAGGAATCACCAGTCCTCTGAGCCTATCGCTCTTTGAATGTGATCTGTGAGAGGGAACTCAAGGACAAAACAGCACCCTCAAATGGGTCTGTAGGCCAATACTGTTATCTCTTTAGTCTGTATTACACATAATTACCACATACAGCTAATTACGCTTCAGCACACATCTAAGGTCCTAATAAGGTGCAGTTATGATAATTAGCTCACAGCGAAGTGTTTCTGCAAGTGTGTATGGGTGCCTAAGAGGAGGAGGGCCCCGCTTGCCTTATTGCTCAGTGTTATTAGCAGACTTTATTATCTGCCAACTTGCAGTGTAATGGATTCATATCTCTTCTTCGTCTCGAGATATTATCGTCTCCTTATTATTGAAATCATTTTCATTTAGCTGTCACCTAAACATTTAGCCGCAAAATCCAAAGAAGACTTGACAGTTAGAATTTCCTGTGACAGAGGGAGAGAGAAGAAAGATAGAGGGTTGTGCTGTCTCTGTGATTTATGGATTTCATAAACCCTAACCCCCCCCCCTCTGCTACCATCTGACACGCCATTCTTCTCCGAACACACTGAGCTTTCACAACAATAGCACAGCTTTAGCCGTTGTCAATATGCGCATACGTACACACACTCGCACACACAGGCAACTAACAGCAGGGTCAGAGCTTTGGTTCTGTCAACACAGCCTCCCACGGCGCTCAAAGCAATACCGTAGCCATCACACTGTAAAGTAAAACTTAATGGAGCTTACACACACATACACGCACACTTTTCAGCCCAACATCTTATATGCAATGTGCATTCTGATTCATGCTACTGATCCCGAGCTGTATGCATGGGGAATGAATTTGGCCTGAGAATTCTTCAGTTACCCAAAGACACAGAGATATGAGGAAGGCTGCACTGTATTATCAATGCTGCTGCGCACTGAGGACCAAGAGCCTTGTTATACATTGAAACGTGACGACTATAAACCCAGCACACACCGCACTTTCCCCAGTCACATCATCATTCGACAAGCAGCAGCGTGTAACACACAGCCCTATGTGTCAGCAACACAGAGCTGATTGCTCTGCCGTTAGGACAGAAGTGGCACTGCAGGAGTGACATACACTTTGTCTGCGTCAAAACGACCAAGTGTCAGCACTGTCAGGTCCGACGCTGCCTGCAACGTATCGAGAACTTACTTTTTTCCCAGTCCACAGCCCTGATCTCTTTTCTTTTTTTTACTAATGGTTTCAGCATCCTGCCAATTTTACAGTCTCTTCTGTTCTCACATCCTAGATGGTAATCCTTTCATAACGACATGTATACAAACCAATCTGGCACTTTCAGTAGCGTATCTCCCTCACAGAAGAGACCCAGAGGCTACGTCTATCAATGTGTGGGTAGCTATAGCATCGCCCAGGGATTCAGTCCCCTGTCTTTGTGTCAATATGACTTTATGGGCAGTTTGTTAATGATGCATTTGGTAATAAACTTTATATGATCAGAATTTAGACCTGCAATTTTGTCCCTATGTGACCTCAGGAAAGGGGGAGGGGGGTAGCGTCACAAACATCACCAAGCATACCAGGCATTTATAGCCTCTTAGCAAATTCTTTTGTAACTGGCTGATCTTCAGTAATAAAAACACTGTTGTAAAGCCCCTCACTGTCTGTTCTGGACTCCTAAGGATTAGCTGACCAATGCTTATTGTCTCTGTCCTCACTACTGCTTTTAAAAGGCATCAATGAGACATCAATGGAAGGATTGTAGTTGATTGTTTAGCTTTTATCTCCTTTTCCACTGGCTTAATCACTTTCTTTTTTTTTTTTAACCTTTTTTGTCTCTTCTCACCCCCACCAGCCCCTTTCTCTCCTCCGGGCAGTGAAACAGTAGTGAAGTTTGACACCCAGGGGGATGGCTTGGGCCGATACAACATCTTCAGCTACCAGCGCTTGAGCGATCGTTATGGTTACGTGCCAGTAGGTGAATGGGTGGAGAGTCTGAGTCTGAGCAGTGAGCTAATTCACTGGCCCAGAGAAGCGGTGCCCACCTCACAGTGCAGCGACCCCTGCGAGCGCAATGAGATGAAGAAAATGCAGGCAGGTAGGAGAGTGAATTTCAACAATTTTCTTTTTTGTCACACCAAGTAGCAGCACCTTTTGAAAAATGTCAAACTGCCACACTCTGTTCATATCCCTCTCTCCCAGGCGAGTACTGCTGCTGGATCTGCACAGCCTGTGAGCCTCATGAATACCTGGCTGATGAGTTCACCTGCTCACCTTGTGCTCCTGGCCAGTGGCCCACTGACGACCTCACATCCTGTTATGACCTTCCTGAGGACTACATTATGTGGGAAGATGCGTGGGCCATTGGTCCAATTACCATCGCGTGTGTAGGGTGAGTGACAAAGGATTTCTGAAATCCAGGACCCATTGTTTCAAAATATACTCAGAAATATGAATGGTGGATCTGCCCCCATTAAACTGCATATTTGCTGTGCAAAAAAAGGAAAACTTGACAGATGTAGTTCATCAATAACTAAGCTTAGCAGAGCTCAGAGCATGGTCAATTAGGTTCAATATTACACACATTCACACCTACCGGTTACTCTAACTGTTTAGAAAGCTTTACTTTCCCTTTTTCAAACCTAAATGTAGACGATGACATGAGCCTATATGGAATATTTTTTGTATTATTATTTTGATATATTTCATTAGACATAACACAAACCTACTGGTGTAACAGAATATAAGCAGTGACGTCATGACATTGATTGTCTGTCTGGCCACTCAATTCCCTCCCTTTTCCCAGGTTCATGTGCACCGGCCTGGTGTTTTGGGTGTTTATCAGACACAACAACACACCGCTGGTGAAAGCATCAGGCAGGGAGCTGTGCTACATCCTCCTCTCAGGAGTCTTCATGTCCTACGCCATGACTTTCCTCTTTTTGGCCAAACCCTCTCCTGCCATCTGTGCCCTGAGGCGCCTCGGCCTAGGCACGTCATTTGCTGTCTGCTACTCCGCCCTCCTCACCAAAACCAACAGAATCGCCAGGATTTTCAATGGTGTGAAAGACAGTGCAGTGAGGCCACGCTTCATTAGCCCATCCTCTCAGGTGAGTGATTGCAGCATCTTGTCCATCCATCTGCATCAGCCAAATGGATGGATGGACAGACAAACAGTGGATCTCGATGACCCTATCTTCCTCTCTTCCCTTCTTTTTCAGGTCTTCATTTGTCTGAGTCTAATCTCCGTCCAGTTAGTGATGGTGTCAGTGTGGCTGCTGCTGGAAGTTCCTGGAACACGGCGCTTCACGTTGCCAGAGCGACGCCAGACAGTCATCCTCAAGTGTAACGTCCGTGACTCCAGCATGCTGCTGTCACTGGGATATGATGTGCTCCTGGTCATCCTGTGTACTGTGTAAGTGTGTCATAGTTGATTAGATAAGCACTGATAATTATTTAAAAGGATCCACCAAAAGCGCTTTATGTTCTCAACCCTGCGCACTTCAAGTGGCGTCTATCTAATCAGAAATGTGATTCTCTTCTTGTAGGTATGCCTTCAAGACCAGGAAGTGCCCTGAGAACTTCAATGAGGCCAAGTTTATTGGATTCACCATGTACACCACCTGTATAATCTGGCTGGCCTTTCTTCCCATCTTCTATGTTACATCTAGTGACTACAGGGTATCTTCTTGAACATACACACACATGCACAAATGCTACATTCTATGATTTAGCAGGTGATTTTATGGACTCCAACACAGATGGGAACTTGTTTTTTTGCAGCAATAGATAAGAAGACTGATATCACATTCATTTTACAACTAAATATGAAGCCATCGTTAACAGTTGCATCAAGACTACAAATAAGACAAAACCCAAAGTGTACAAATAATTTGCAGGGGTCAAACACATTTGCCAGTTTGTGCAATGTAAACAAGCTGTAGCTTCAGATTTTCTGTAAGTGATATATCAATCTCCTCATGCAATTCTCAGCAAAAATGTGAGTTAGCAAATTTTCCAAAATGCTGTGCTCCTTTTACCCTAAAATTTACAATTTAGCACCAGGTTTCAGCGTTTTGTCCCTAAAATGTAACTGAGAGCAGTTTT
The DNA here is from genome assembly GCF_029030835.1 of Brachyistius frenatus. Taxonomy (NCBI): domain Eukaryota; kingdom Metazoa; phylum Chordata; class Actinopteri; family Embiotocidae; genus Brachyistius; species Brachyistius frenatus. The sequence continues at coordinate 777,374 of NW_027210696.1, forward strand.
TGTCCCCTTAAAATAATCAATAAAGGCACAGATGTAACAAGACAGTGGCTGCACAGGTGTAGCCGCAACTTTAACAATTTCTAATCCTGTTGGCAAATGTCCCAGCTCTGCAGTGCTGTGGTGACAAACAGACAGGCTCCATCAAACTGCTGACACATGTCCAGATTTAACAGCAAAGGGAAGTGAGTGTTCACCTGAGCCATACAAATCTTAAGCACGTACACACACACTCTTCCACAAACACACACACACACACACACAGTGTATCAAAGGGCGCAAGAGAGGAGTGCTGATGCCAGGGCTGCTCATTTGATCCCCATAAAAAAAAACCATCTCACTTTCTCAGCTCTCTGCCTCCATCGCTGTGGAAATAAGCATTTCATTGGGTTTGTAATCTGACTTTAAGATTAGTCAGGTACAAGCATAACATCACCAGCATGCAAACCCACCCACTCTATTAAGTATATACTGTACATACAGAGAGGAGATGTTGATGGGTTGATTACTAATGTGCTCAACTTAACAGGGAGTTGCTGTTATTCAACCGTCTACAACACTTATTGCAATGATTATGAAACCTGAAGGGGACATGCTGTACAGCACACACCTCTGAAAACCTGTGATCAAAAATACGGAGAGAAAAAGATTCCACTTAGCATCAATTTCATGCAATAAATCACAGTAAGTGAAGTTAAAGCTACCAGTGAGAGACTGATGAGTTTGGCCGTTGTGGTCTCTGTTGATTAAGTCTTTTATTGATTAATTCCGCGATTGTTGTCCTCTGTTACAAGGAATGAGAGTCTGCCAAAAAGACTCTCACTTTACACGCCTCATTGTGTAAACAAAGAGATCAGTAACTTTAGCATCTCCAGCATCATTTTTATGTTCTGTATTTAAGTACTGTTTATCAAACTAACTTTAATTTATTATTTCATTTAAAGCACTTTGTAATAAAAATTCACAAAGTGCCTTTGAAAAATGTTCATTATTATAGATTATTATCATCAAATTAGCTCTTAATGGCCGCTAAATTTGCATAAGATTTATCCATCAAAGTCTGGCGACTAATTACTGTCTTCTCATCTTCCTTCTTCAGGTTCAGACCACGACAATGTGTATCTCAGTCAGCCTGAGTGGCTTTGTGGTGCTGGGCTGTATGTTTGCTCCCAAGGTCCATATCATCATGTTTCAGCCCCAGAAAAATGTGACCAGCCACAGGCTTAACCTCAATCGCTTCAGTGTCAGTGGGGCTGCCACCACATACGCATCTCATGGTAGGTTATGTCATTTTTAAAGAGAAAGCGGTTTGCCTCTGTCATCAGGTGTGCTCAGTATTTAATATCTAAGACAATGAACAGTGCTGTATTTTCTTGTATTTTATCATAATAAGACAGCCTCAAAACACTTGAGATAAAGTCTGATAATGTATGATCCAAGCCAAGCAGGTATTAAATATGGACCACTGTTACTCTAAAAGGGTTACCTTTATTGCATGGGTGACAAGTTTTCTCTTAAAACTTCCTGCTGACAGAGCTGTAGAGTTGACCGGAGCAATGAGATATCCAGGATGAAGCATGCCCCCGCAAATTTTAACAAAACAGCTATTTCTGACTGACCTGTAAATTGTCCTTAATGCTCCATCAGTTTTTTGTTTCCATTTACACCTCCTTTTAACTTGATCAATTTTAACATTAAGTTGCTTAATGGTTGCATTAGCATCACTGCCTCTGCATAATACAGGCCTTTTAATTCCATTTATTGTTGTTGGCATGTGTTGAATCTAAATTGTGCTTGTAATATAGTTTGTGCCACTTTTTTTTTAAACATTTACTGTCCCGTATTGCTGTAAAACTGCTGATCTATTTCAAACTCTGATTGCGCTTCACTACTTTCATCACTAACTCCACACTATCAGCTGCTCTTATTTAAATATCAAGGCTTTGTAGTTTGTTTGTTGGATCTGCTAAACACCTGTAATCCAGCAACCATATCTTGACAATACCATTAATTGTATTTGCCTACAATTTGAAAACCGCTTTCCACACTTGTATCTCCATAGCTATAAAAATGTTGCTGATTTTGAAGTAAAAAAAAAAAAAAAAAAATACTAAATTACATTTCATGACCGTATAGCAACGTTTGGGCACACTACAGAGTCAGCACTTAGAAACACCCCTTTTTGGAAGATATTACAGATTACCAATGCTTTTCATAGCCAGCTACAAGTCTTTCTGTGTTTGGTTTCGGACTGTTCACCCACTCTTCCTCGCAAACCATCTCAGATTCTGTCTATGTAATTATCTTCTTCGTTCAACCTTCTTATTCCATGTCTTTTTCTAGCTTCTGTCAGCGCCCACTATGTCCCAACCGTGTGCAACGGGAGAGAAATTGTCGACTCCACTACTTCCTCTCTGTGACCACATCCAGTCCACTCTCTAAATGTGCCCCTGCGACTGTTAGCCAATTGATGAACATTATCCCCTTCGACAACCCAACCCCTCCCCCACCCTCTCCTTCTACCCCTCGTACACACACTGTAAACACATACATATCGACACATGCACACATACATGCACAAACAAACAAACAAACAAACAAACAAACACCTTCCTTGTGGACTAGAACTGTATTGTTTCACAAATGTAGAAAGTGTGTAACTATAATTAAATTATTTTCTAGGGATGTATATACATGGAATTGACATTGTTGTATGTAGAGAAACAAAAGAACAAAAAAAGTTTTTAGGAGGAATTTTTGGAGCCTTTGTTTTTGATAGCTTTGTTATGATGCTGTGTAAATAGACATGCGCTTAACCATGGTAGGAGGGGCTGTGTCCCTCAGTCTGGATGCACATTTGTGGCTCTGCTTGCCTCACCTGCAATATCCCACAGACTTTTTATTCTCATGCTTTTTTGTAGATCTCATTGTAATAACCAATTATGTTTGCATTTCTATTGTGTATCTGTACATTTGTATATTATACTACTGATGGTTCAAACAGCACAATGTTGACAGTCTTGTGACCCCAGAGTGAATGTGGACAAAAGCATAAACTGGACAGGCTAGAAACAGCTGGAATGGACATATGTAAAAACAAATATCCATCAAACCCATTGGCAATTTTCAGTTTAAGAATTCATCCATTCACATCTTGATAGATGTGCTTTGCATCCTAGATCTGTATAAGACCTTATTGTGGCTGTTTTTGCAGGAAGATATGTTTTGCTTTTGATACAAATGTTCATTTTTTTCTATTTCTAATCATTGAATCCCTTTATCTGAATGGCCATAATTCCAGACATGTGTTCACCAAAACAACAATATTTCACTCCCACTCTTGAACTGCTGTTTCTTCGGAGGTTTGCTGTAATGGATCGCTAATAATAACTAATAGCAGGGCTGAAAAGATACACTGCAACAAATGCATTTATTTTTTTTTGCCTCAAAACTGTCGACACAGACGGTGCTGCAAAAGTTGTGTCAGTAATTAGGAACTTTATGGATTCCAGCACTTATGGAGGAAAACGGCTTGCTTTTCTGAACACATGTTGAATTTTTCCAACTACAGGGGAGTGGTAGCTTATGTTTTTGTGCCCCTTAGATACAGTATATGGTGATGTTTTGAATATGGCTATGTGCCTTAATGTATGTTTGACAGTGCTCCAGGTAGAGGTCGTAAGAGATCAGTTTTACATTACCAGCTGCAAATCCTTGTTTGGTAAATGTAAAAGTGGCCTCAATATAGATGCTTCAGGGTGACACTATGACAGTTAGTTTTATTCCCTACCAAGCCTTCTGCCATTGATTGTTAACCTGAAGTATTGGACCACTTATTAAAAAACATGAAATGGATATTTCTGATACACACTCATCACACTGATTTTACTTTACATTTGTTACAGCTCAGCAGCTCCAATAAAAGAAAGGAGGGGAAGAGAAGCTCATATGCCATTAAGATGAAGTCATTGACTCGTCAACTTATCGAAGTGTGCAGTTTACATGTCTGTGTTAAATGTGTTGACGTTGAGAGGCACAGTGGAGCAGCTGGCTTTGGCAGTCCCAGAGAGGCTCATGAGAGGAAGCCGAGTACACAATGTCAGCTGCTGGCAGATCCCAGCTAACAAAAGGATGCTAGAACTCATCTTCATATAATACATAATATTTATCAAAACATCCAAACATATCAAGCTCTGTTTGTGGCTGGAAATGTAGCAGACTCTCTGCTAGATGAATATTATTAGATGGTGGAATAAATGACAAAAATAATTTACTAAAGTTGTTAGAAAAGACATTTAAAATATCCTAAATTAGCAGACTAATTTAGCATATTTCGTTTTAAAGAGTGCAATATGCTGCATTGAGGATGGTAGTAAATTATTCATAAACTGATCTTAAATGTTTACATATAATAAGCTGTCTAAAATAAAGTGTGACTGTTACATTTGATGTTTTCAACAAAATATGTGATCAGAATGACTTATTTCCCCCCCCCCAGACACGCATTTTAAATCCGTCTCCCCTTGTTCAAATTCATAGAGCAGATACAGGCAGAACTGTTGAACATTCATCTCTTGACCAGTCCACACCTTTGCACAGACGATCTCCAACAGGACCCTGTGATAATCACACTGAATGATAGATTGAAAGAATTTCAGAAAATGCGCCAAGATGAGCCGACCTACATTGGGGTGTGCGTGTTAGGTGCAGAGAGCAGCAGGAGAGAGGGATGTGGCAGAGCAGAGGGAAGCTGCTGCTGGATTATGTAAAGCACTCCCACAGCCCAGAAGTCACAGTGCTTCTATGGAAGCTCGAAGCATCTCAGAGATTCACAGTCTTTGTTAGAAGAAGGCTTAGCCATTCATTCAGTGGTCCTGCTCCCACAAGATACACCCTGCATGGCAGGTTGCTATGGACAACCACCGCCACATCCGCTGCTGGAATGTCTATTTGTCTGCATGAAGAGGAGGGTGGGAGGAGGGGTGAGGAGTGCCCAAAAGAAGAGGAAGAGGGAAAAACGGGTTGCTGGTTCTGATTCAAATTGGCAGTGACTGATGAGATTTGGCTCAGCAGTGTCCTGTACTCTACTCCCAGCTTTTAATGGCCGCACAAATAGAGCACTTAACCCTGATTCTCCTCCCATTTAGTCCAGGGACTAGTCTCGGACAACAGTCTCACACTCTTCCTCTGACCCTCTCGCTCCCCCCTTCAACCTTTCCCTCACCACCTTTGTCCACCTCATCTCCACTCTGTGTGAAACTTGCTATAGAATCGGTCTCAGCCAAGACTCTAAGCCGGACCAACAGACTGATAACCCACACTTGAACTGAAGCACTCAGATCTGGGTGCCCACTGCAGCACATGCCATCGATGCAACCTTGAGAGGGACGGAAAGGCAATAAAGGGACGTTAGATAAACAATTTGGGAAGTGTATGGGAAAATGAAATTGGAATTCAGACGTGCAGATTCATGATTCATTTTAAGACACGTCACCTTTCTGGGTTTATGATCTCATGCATTAACTCTCCTTTTTGGGTGTACTCGTGAATATCCTTTTCAAACAGCAAGACATCCACTTCGGACATTGTTCCTCTACTCGGCCTCTGCCAACTGCCATGTGCTCTACGAAGGTGTCTGTGCTACAGCCCCTGCTATATACCAGAATGTGTCCTTGGCCTCCAGGCTTTGAAATAAGACAAGAGCTCTGCAGGTGAACTGAAGCTGAGGTCAAGCTGAACTCTGGAACTGGCCAATCACAAAGCAATAGTTCCGTGTTTATGACATGTGCAATAAATGAGGCTGTGATGACATCATAATAAATAACAAGCAAAAACAGCTGGTGTTGTCTGCTCATCCTTCTGACTGTTCTGCTCAGAGGAAGTAGTTCAGTGGGTATGTGCGCAGGGGTCTGTAAATTTCAGCTAAAACCTAAACGTTGAATGAAAGTGCACCAACTCTTCACCAACATGAACAGCCCCTCACCATCACTTTCACACACACACACGGGCTCTATTCATAGTCCATGTTGGCAAATGTTGAAAGATGGCTCTAACACTCTGCCTCATCTGTTCCCTAAGTGATGGCACTCCAATTAGACCATCTTCTGGAGTGTTCCCTGCTTTAGGACAATGCACTCCAGTGTGAAGGCTCAGTCTCTTCCAGTTAGAAAGACTGAAAGCCAAAAGAAAGAAAGAAAAACAAAAAGAGAGAGAGAAAAGGAGAAGGCTATAAAAAGACAGGGGTTGTGAAAGAGAAAAACTAAAGGAAGCTAAAGATGGGACAGAAGTTGAATAGTTTTGTGTCCTGGACTGCCGTCAGTGACAGTCGGACATATAGCACTTTTTTTTTTTAAATAAATGATCCTGCCAGGTTGTTGATTCAGTTCATGAAAATCTTGAAGACTTATAACTCAGTGTTGGGTATTCAAGTCATCCCTGCTCATGTGATTTTATGTATATATGTATGGTTACGTTATGGTTTCTTATAGTTTCTACTTTTTTCGAACTGAATGTGGACTCTTTTATTGTACCCTTGCAATGACTCCCCTCTGGTGGTTAGCTCAGGTCATTGCACCAATACCAACGTCGTACCCTAATGTTAATGTACTGATCACTACAGTCAGGACATGGGATGCATGTTTGACTATAGTCAAAAGAAAGTTTTTCTTTTTTTTTTTTTTTTTTTCATTTCTGCTTGTAACCTGACAAAAATCGAAGAAGGTATTGAAATTCAACAAGTTTCCTTTTGAAATTGTTGTTTTTCACTGCCCTCTGCAGGACAGTTCAGTGAAGACCTGAGCCATGCCAGGTCTTGGAGGCACTAGGTTTTAAATAGTCTAAAATGAATTCATGTGAAAATTAATGTGATATTAGAAAAACCCCACAACAAGACAGCCCTAATATATCACATCTTTTCCAAACAGAAAGATAAGCAGTGGTGTGACAAGGTTAAAATATACAGAGGCTCACAGACAACAGTCACATTTCTAGTTTTCCCACTGGTTCTTTAATATATCTTCAAAATAGTCACACTTGAAATGCTGCACAGATTTTTATTTTTTTATTTTTTTATTTTTCCTGTTTAGCTGTGAAAGTGATCACAAACTGAAAACACTAAGCTATATAAAATACAACAACATTCACTAGCTGCATTTCAGTCAACTAAAACTATGAAAGAAAATATCGTAATGAAATGCATGTTTGCAAGATAAAAACCTGCTGGTTGCACCATGAACTCATTTAATCTGAGATCACAGTTCAGGGTGACCTCTTCTCACCCAACACTGGTGACTTGTGTTGTGATTATTTTGAAAGTTTGTCATGTAAAATAATACTAAACTGCTGTGCCCTCAACTAGTAGGATGTCATATCGGCCATTTGCATATTTAAGGCCTCAGGCATTTCACAGGCAGGCAACAGCTCTACAGTTTGAAGAAACTGTTTAGGTCAAAGATATTAATTCCATCCATACATCTTAAAACTGGACTTGCAAGTTCATCAGGTAAAAAAAAAAAAATATCAAAAATATACAGGTGTTCCCACAGTGATGAACATGCAACATCAGATCAGGTGTTAAATCATGTTTGAGCAACAAAGGAAAGCCTGATATCTTTTTAAATAAATGTTGTTTGTCTCAGTTCTATATGGGCAAGCTGTCTAACAGTTTGACTTCACAGCTTAATCTTCATTCTGAGCCAAAACATGGACTAAGTCTGCTGCATATTCACGACTGATTTGTGGACTTTTGATTCTGAGCAAAAGCCCAGATTTTAGGCAAAGGCTTTGAGTTTTACATTCAAAAATATTCAACAAATGTATTGCTTTAAAACAATTTTTTTTTCACCCTTAATGCAAAAGTTAGACCTCTGTCTCTAAACCCTTAAGCCGATTTCTAAAAAGACTTGGTTGACAAGGAAATCAATCAAACCGAGTCCACTTATACATAAATACATCGTAATTTATTTGATGTATATGGACAGTCAACACCACAACTTCAATAGCATAACATGGCATGTTCATTTTCATTTGTTCAGCAGATCTCCTCATTAGAATAACTTTAGCAAAGTGAATAAAACAAACAGATGAGAAGATATAGCATTTATATGGCCAGAATAACTCAATCTGTGTAAAGGTCAATGGGAGATGGAAACACGCAAACCATACTCATCATGATGGCAAAATACAACATGGCTGTCTAGAAAATATTTGACAATACACTGAGGACTGAAATAAATATAAACAAAACAGAACATATCACGTATAGGTCCTTGTCTTACCCTGAGCTCTTCTAACAACTTTTTCTGACATCAGTTTGAATCACAAAATTGTCAGGAAGTGTCTGTCGCACACACCTGCTTCACAGTACTATATTTTGATTTGGACGGCTCTGTCGTACCCAGATTTAAGGCCACCATGTTAGTGTGAATTCTCTGAACCTCAGTCTGTAGGTGCATGATGTGTGTCTCTATATGTGTGAGTGTATATACATATGGTCGGTATTCCAGGTACCAGAGCTTGTAAAGGGGGTGGTCAGATAAAGGGGTCACTCAGTGGAAAGTCTCCAACTTCTCCCCTCACTCCAACTTGCTTTCCCACTGCTTTAACTCCATACCAATGCTTTTGAATGAGATGAGTTTAGCTGCACATTTTCATAGTTCTGTCCGTTTCCCTAAAACCAGAAGCAAAACATTTTAGATGTTTTTCACACATTGAGGTTTCCTTACTGTAAATGCACAGTGATGCTGTGACCACTCACCTTAGATGCTATGGCTTTGAGTTTGCAGAGTAGAGAAGGTTTTGTGTACACAACTTCGTCCTCCATGTCGCCCTCATTCTCTCCCTCCATCACAGCACAACTGTCTGCCACTGGCATTTCACACTCTTTATTAGCAGACATCACCAACCGCGAGTACTTATACTCCAACCTAGCACAGAGACAAGGATCAGTACTGCAGGGATATGCATGACGACACCAGGTGACTAATGAGAAAAACTGGGATGTGACCAAGAAAGGATGGGACAAATAACAGAAATTGGAAGGAGAGGAAGAGAGACAGTAGGAAGAGAGAAGGGAATGAAAGAGGAGGGGATGATTGAAATTAAGGCCAATAATGAAGAAAATATGGTTTAGGGTGGGGAGAACAATGGAGCAAGAGGGGGAAAAGATGAGGAGGAATTTGCAAAGAGGAAAAGACTTAATGGGTGATGAAGAAATGAAAGCTGGATGGAGGAAGAGAGGAGGAAACTAATGGTACCGTTTGTTCTTCTTCCAGAAGTAGCAGGTGAGGGAGACGAGCAGCACCGCTGTGAAAGCTCCCAGCCCTGTACCAAACCGTACCCAGAACTCCATACCCGCACAAAGCAATGTTTTCTTTTCAGGTAAGGTCACACCTCCCTTGCATAGCTTCGGTTCAATCCACACATACAGCAGATCCTGAGGATAAACATACACATACAGTGTAACATTAAATACGAAAAGGACAGATCCAGAACATCCAATTACAAGTATACATAGAAATGTGCCTCGCAGTATTTGAATGGTGAAGTGTTCTTCATAGTTTGGGCTTTTCTCCAGCACACTGCATTTCAAGTGAAACAAATTACATTACAGAACAGTTTTCAGCTTTAAGAGTGTTAGCATCCATATTAGGGGAACAGTGTTGGAATTTGAACCAGCCTTATGCTAGCATGGGTATAAAACAGCCGGATGTAGATGTTACCAACCTCAAATTAAAGCTGAAAGTAAACATATTGTTCAAATTCAATTCAATGTACTTAACCGAAGAACCAAAATAATTAATTTCCCAGTACTTATGGACTAAACTCTGCGTGCACACCCACCTGATGTCCTCCCTTGCAGGCTCCTTCTATTCGATGGTAGTCTCTCTGAGTGCATGTAGGACAAGCCCCAGAGCTCTCCCATAAGAAATTAAAGGTGCAGCCGTCACATGTTCCTGCAGGGCACTGACTAAAATAACCAGATGCAGGCTTTGTTACTTCTACAACACATCACAGCACAGATTAAAATCATAGAAAATACTAGAAAAACTGACAAGTGATACAACACAAGAAAATTGTAGAAGTAATACCTAGGAACCGAGAGCTCTCCTTTAGTGCTCTTCTCTGGGTTACAGCGAAGCGTCACCACTGCGCTCCGACCTGACTCGCAAGATGAGGTCACGTCCAAAGACCTTCCCGACAAAAACACAGAGTAAAAATGTTTGAGGACATTGTTTGTTTTGGTTTTTTTTTACTTAAAAGATGTTTGAAATGACAGGTACCTGTAGTAAAAGTTGACATCAGGGACTTTTTTGGAGGTCTGGGGATAAAACTCTGGTCTTGCCCTTATCCCATCAAGATTATCATCTACAGTCGCTCCTGTTAATAATATACAAAGTAAGATTTGTTTATCAATACGTGCAAATTCAATCAATGAGTCTTTAATCTTCTCTCTTCTGTAACATGACTTGAACATTAAAAGACCAACATGACCCCAAAAGAACAGAACAGACCTTTTACTTGTTATTTTATCTTTCTGTCTTTCAAAGCAAAAAGCAGAAGTATAACAAAATCACAAATTGAGTCCTGCAGACATTGGCAGTCTGCATCTTATGTTCACGAACCAAGAAATGTGTCAGCCAGCTTAATGGACTGCGAGGACAGCGCTGTGTGAAAGCCTCGTCCACTAGCTGGGATTATTGTTGACTGACAAATGAAGGTCTTGACAGCATTGGGCCCTTCGCCTTTCTCTCGCTGGGAGTCGGTGATGGATAGGTCAGTTACATTGTCTGTGCATACTGCAAATTGACCCTTTAAATAAAGAAAAAGAGCAGATGATAAAGTCATTCCATTTCTGCACAAAAAAAAAAATCTAAAATGGCAGTATTTTATGCATGCGTGTGTGTTCATCTTTGCAGACCTGTCCTCCACAGAGGCTGATATTGAACTGGTGAAAGTATTTGGTTCCTTTGGAGGTGAAGCTCGGACCGTTCATCAGTGACCCCACAGAGCCGAGGAGGCTGAAGTCAAAGGTCAGAGTGGCATTGCCGTCTGTGTGGGTGAAGTGACAGTCGTTGAAGCATAGACTGTGGTCCTGGAAAACACAAACACAGGTATATGGCTGTTGGATTGGATTCTAGACACAAAACAAGGATTAGCTTGATTCCCTTTAAACATCAGCAACAAACCTTGTCACTCTTGCTGGCAGGTCCACAGGGTCTGCAGGCATCAGAGTCCGGTGTAGCATGAGGGACAAGATACGTGTTGCCTGGACACTCTGTGCACTGGCTGGTGGCCATGTCTATGTAATGTCCAGGCGGGCACGGCACACAGGTAGAGCTGGAGGGCTGGGTGCTGAGAGCACACACCCGACACGTTGAGGACACCCCATCCACCGCGTTAGTCACCGAGATGGAGTAGATTTTTACCACGTCGTTGATATACCGACGTACCTAAAGGCAAGAGACAAACATGTACAGAAAAAAAATATATTTCTGCAGAAGTTCTGACACTAATTCCTACACGAGTAGAAAATACAGTATTTGTGCTTTATACAAGATGAGGTTCATCTTAAAAATGCCCACATTCAAGCAAAACATGTTTTCTGAAAGAGCAAGTTAAGGTTTCGAGCTGATTGTTATACTACTGCCTGCAAAGTTGGAAGGATCTTGATTGGAGACTCTACCCCCCCCCCCCCCAAAAAAAAAAAAAAAAAAAAAAAAAAACATCTTTTCTCCAAAGTTCACACATTATGCAAAGTACTGTGTGAGCAGGATGATAAAAGTAGTTTGTTTGGCTCAAACACTTCCGAAAGGATCTTTAAAATCAAACAGGAGGGAGTGTTTGGTGGACTCAACTAGCCACCAGCTACTGCGTAAATGACAACATAATATAAACAACACGGTACCGATTTAAAACTGAAGGGAAAACTAACGTGTGTCCTTTCGTATGATCACGGTTTCATACTATATTTTATTAACTTGGTAATGATAACAAAATTGATACTTTTACTAGGTTTTACATTGTCACTGTAAATGTTATATCTAATTTGTGAAATATGCATATATAATTGATATAAAGTACCACAACCCTAATGACAATACAGTTGAAAGTAGTTAAATATCTGTGTCACTGTGTACTTATACTTACATCTGAAGGTTGGTTGGTCCTTTGGAAAGCCCACGTGTAGGAAACCGAAGCGTTCTTACTCATGACGTGCGTGTAGGTCTGTCTTGTTTTCGTTCTCTCCCATGACTCCACCACTGTAGTGCTCTTCCTGTTTACGTCCTAAAAGATTCATTCAACAAATTTCTCCTCCAGACATCTGTACAATACCGTGCGAAGCAGCTAACGTATGTCAGGAGCTGTTCTCACCATCATGAAGTAGAGCTCACAGTCGGCAGAGCATAAAGTTTCAAATTCAAATGTGATGCGACCAAATTCTGTCCCTGAATGGCTTGACATGGACGTCGGGAGCCTGATGGTTGATGTAACAGGCAGGTGCAAACAGAAAAGAATTACAAATTAGTCACAACAGAAAGACAGAATTAGCAGACAGCTCGGTGATAAGAGAGATGGAGACTTTACTTTTCTTTTCTTTTTTTAAATGACTGTACTTACTTGAAGCCAGGAACATAAATGTTGAGAATGAGGTAATCATTATCCGAGCTTCCTGCTGCACACTGGATGTGATCACCTGCCACCTCCCATCCTAAAGGACAGGAAAAATCCACATCACTCAACTATTTTAAGAAATATATATATATTCTAGTAACAATCACTGAAATAACTCAATCTACATTAAAAGAATAACCTGACATTCACTTTTTTGTCAGGAGTTGGATTAGAAGGTCAATACATGTTACATCTGTACAGTATACACAAAACTACAGCCAGTAGCTGGTTAGTATAAGTTGGCATGAAGACTGGAAACAGGAGGAAACTGCTTCATTACAAATAAAACATGCTGGTAGGTAAATTCTGATCATTTTGGACAGAGCCAGGCAAGCTGTTTCCATTTATTTTCTTAGATAAGCTAAGCTAACTAGCTGTTAATGGTAGCTTTACATTGACTGAACATATATGAGAGTGGTATCGATCTTCTCATCTCTCTGCACAGACAAAAAAAAAAAAAAAAAAAAAAGACCAGAAAAAAGACAAAATACACTACTGGACATATATTGCCAACAACACCCACCGTTCATACTGTCACATTTGGAGTTGCCCACATTGAAACAGGAGGTCTTCATGTTAGAAGGAAGAATATTCCACCATTTATACTCATAACCCAAGGTGGGCTCAGTGCCTGCTGGACAACGCTTACATGCTGCAGGTTAAAAACAATGAAAAACACAATTAGGAACCCACAGGAAGTCAAAGTAAGTAGGGGAAATTGGCATGGGGGAACATAAGATAAATCAGGAGAGGTCTCTGTACGTTTCATCCCATCAGAATAAGTCCCAGGTGGGCAGGGTGAGCAGGTGGCCGTGTCATTGTTATAGAATCCAGGGTTACAGGGGGGGCAGGGCTCTCGTTCTCCGCTTGGAGGCAACGTCTCAGCTCCAGTCACATCCTCGAGACATATTTTAGGTTCAATCCACTTATATATGACCTGCGTCTGAAATTACAAGAGATGGAGGGTGGTGGATTAGAACACAAACTGTGGTTATACAATTAATCTCCACAAGGTGTCCAATTTAAAGGTGGCGTCTTTTCTCTCACCTTGCCTTCATGGTCACATGCTGTGTGGATCTGGAAATAGTCCTTCTTGGAACATGGAGGTCTGTCCTTACACACTGTTGATCCCTCAGCTTCAAAACAAAATTTGGTGATTATGCAAAATAAAATTATATTAGCAGAAAGAAAATGAATTAAAGCAAATAATTTAAAATAGCAACTCCAGATTATATTTGATCATTTACCCAGAATCCCACAAATACTGCAGTACGTCAATAAATAATAACCTTTCTCAAAGACGTTGCAAAGCACGTCAAATAAAAGTCATTAAACCACATTATTAAAACAAACGAATCCAAATTAAATAGAAAACCCTTCAGTTCTTTTTGAATTACAATCGAGCAAAACAAGCAATTATGTGACAAAAGATGTGAATGCAAATGAGGCAATAAAAGAATATAATTTTTTCTTTCTTTTTGGTCTAAAAAAATACTCTTGTCACTCCTGAAAACACAACAGCGAAGGAAAGGTCATACAATATGCGTAAAAAAAAAAAGGTGTATTCGTTAAATATTTGATAGGTTCTGAATATTTTAGCCTTATCCAGTCACTTCTGAAGGATTTTACGAAACAGGAAATATATTCAACATCATATGGCAGATATTTTTAATAGACTGGGTAAAAATGTCACCATAAAAGTCTACTTGTGTCAGATTTTGCTTACTATTATTAAAGGGGATCTATTATGCTCATGTTAAGGTTTTTTTGTTTGTATAATGGGACTTTGCTAGAGTAGCTTTGTGTGATTCACAGTTAAAAACAATCCTGAGCTTTGTTTCTCAAGGAAATTACATTAATTACCTTCATTATTTGAAAAGATATGAACATTATATAAAAGTATAATTGGTGTATTTTATGTATTGGGAACAGATGGCACTGCCAATCAAACAACGTCTGGTACACCGACTGCTTCATGTGTGCAAAAGGTACTATACTCAGGAAAAGATCAGACTGTAAACTTTTGCAACTTTTTTTTTTTTTGTAACTTATTGCAAATACCACATTAGAAAACAAAACTGCAAAATATAAGTAGTATAGGAGCTTCATAAAAGGAGCAGAACACTCGCTACACCATCTGTCAAAACCTGCTATTCCCTTGCGATCACGTAAGCTCACCGCGCTGCGCTAACAAGCTCGTTTCTTCTAAAGTTTGATTAATGTGGCTGAAAATAGGAGACGCTCCCTCTGTTTGCTTTGGATGTGTTTTGAGCAGCAGTGGTAGCAATTAGGCCGCACTGAATACTGCAGTAGTGCAGTGCAGTTTCATGATGTTGCTCAGCGTAGATTTGAAAAGGCAAATATACGCTTAGCATACCTGCATACTGAGTGGTGGTGTTACAGGGAGTGCAGGAGCTGGCACCGCGGCCAGAGTGGGTGTCCAGAGGACAGGGTTCACACGTGGAGGTACCTGGCACTCGACTGAATGACCCCGGCTTACATGGGAAACACTCGGATGTGTAGGCAACCCCTGTTGGAAGGAAATGACAGAAACAGACAGCAAGAAGAAGAAGAAACATTTGATTGATGTGTTTGTAAGTCATTGTTCGAGAGAAAAGTAAAGAAAGAGAAGCAAAATGTGTCACCAACCTTCAATTTGAACATTTTTGAGCAAAACAGGCTTCACCACTTTGGTCCCCAACAAAACGCCTCCAGTCCTCCAATAAAGGATATTGGTGCCTGATTTCAGGTTCACCTAGAATACACACTTTAATGTGTCATCAGTCTGGCATGAACACAGACAGTCAAAAACATCTGGATTGACTTTATGTAGCCTCAATTAATGTGACATGCCAACAGTAGAGTAGTTTAGAAGATCATCTCAAATGCTAGAGTTCAGCCTTCACTAGTCCTTTACATACAAAGCATAAAGTTGCAACTGAAAATCAAAGCTACAACAGTAAGCAGTACAGCAGTAACTTATTGCAAGATGTTTTATTTTACTTCACTTGGTTTCATTTATTAATTGAAGTTGGATTAAGAGTGTCACAGTGCAACTAACTAACAGGCAACATTAGGATGAAGCCTAATTGTGTATAAAGCATATACATTACACTGACACTAAACTCTGATTTATCTCATAGTGTAGAACCATTTTCGTTGAGCCGTCAAGTACAATTGAGCCTGCTGAAAGTAGTTTCAGCAGGCAGAAAAGTACTTTTCACTAGAACTGATCATTAAATTATCTAAAATTAAAAAAATCCACATACTGTATTGAAGCTCCTCCCAGCACTTAAAATAATTGTTGTTTTGTTTTTTTTACTCACAATGTAGACACTTACTTATGAACAGTAATTTTACAGTGTGACTGGAAAGTTACTGGAAGCAACAATAAGTGATGCCACTCTCTTTCTATGTACTAACAGGCTTCTTGCTTGTATCCACCCATAGGTTGCTGCACAATGTATTTATTTTGGAAGAACGAGGCCAGCTGCCAAAGATCTGTCCTCCGTGTGTACTGCTCCTCTAACGGCGTGAAACATTTACCGTGTGAGTCGCCCATTCGCCGTGATTGGTGAGCTTGAGCCACTTGGTATCAGCGGACTGATCCATCTCCTGACATTGATCATTCTGGATCTAAACACACACAAATGAACAGTATCCAAACTCTCACTTCTTTGAAGTAGTGTTTTAATTACGACAACATTTATCATATGAACTCGAGCACTAATACACGGGACAAAAAAATCAATACTGCTTATATGACCTTGTCTTTACAAAAGAATTATGAGCGGGATTATTTTTGTTGTTTGTGGAGGACATTTTATTGAAAAAAATAGAAGAATAATAGAAAGGTGGGGGTGCTCTTAAAATATATATGGCATCAGGTGTAAGAAGGACCATGAGCTGGATTATTTCCAACTAGATCTGGCATTTTTCTGATACATAAAAGACACAAAGACATGACTCAATTCGTGTGGGAGATGTGGATATAATTTTCCTGGCAGTATACTATTTCTGGCAGTAATTATGCACATGTTTGGATCAAAAGAGAATAAGTGTGTGTGTGATACTCACAAAGAACTCAAACAGCAGGTTGTTGTCTGTATACTGGTACTCAAAGCTGACAGAGCCTTGTTTCTTCAGATGGACAGCATAGATGAGAGACACCGTGCATTCGTCCCTATTGGACTCCAGATAGTTTCCCTGAGGCACCCAAGAAGAACTGCAAGGAAAAATATATAATTCATATTTTACAACTCACTCACAATCAAGATTTTATTTTTCTTCATGTCTTACTCACTCACCTGTTGCAGGTAAATATGTCATCTCCACGGCGACCGTTTTCCAGAGAGGTTGCCAGGCTACTAAATCCTGCAGGCATGGAATCCCACTGGTCGAAGCGGATGCCGCTGCCGAGGGAGTAGCTTCCTGCAGCACACCGGGTACACTCCTGAGCCGACATCTCCAGGAACTCCCCGGCCTTGCATGAGAAGGCTGGAGGGCACAGAGAAAGAGGTAAAGAGGGATGCAGAGTACAAAAATCTCACATTGAGTGAGTCATCTCCCATCCTCCTTTGCATTCTGCTGCAAAAAGCTTTGACATAAAATGAATCAGACTAAAGATGACAGACAAATGGTCATGCCAATCACTGCTGCATATAAGGTATCCCCAGTGATCGAGGAACTTAATCCTTACATCCTGTTACACACTGTGTCTGTCTCTGCATTTTTTAGCACTGAGCCATCATGTCTTTGCATTTGCCAAGTGTCAGCTTTTCCTCGTACCTGATCTGGTCTGATGCCATTGTGATGCCTATCCATGCTTCAAAGCAACCAATGGAAAAAAAATGAAAATGTGTTTGAGTGTGCAATTTGTGTAGTACACACTGTCTGTGGATAAGCAGAGTGCGCTACAGTGCTTGTAGGTATGATCTGGTTCAAAGATTATTTGCTATGGCAGTCATTTCTATGGCGACATAATTAATTAGTGACAAATAAATTGACTGCGCCTTTTGCGATATGAAATCAATAGTGCCATCAAATCCTATGAGATAGCTTGTCTAATAGCTATGATGAAGCAAGGGTGGGGTGCTCAGAATTCTGAAGAAGACTGAAGAGGAAGAGAAGGAAACAACACATGTAAAAGTAACAAAAGGTAATAAGAGCTCTCAGTCCCTGCAGAAATATTTTACATTTACGCACGTATACAATACAAGTATGCAAAATGCTACATGCAATTTGAGGGAACTATTTAATTTTTTAAGTGGAGCAGTGAAGGAAAATTTAAAATACAATTAAAAACTCGCATTATAATAATCTATAATTATAATCATAACCGTTTCCATTTTGTGCAGAGAGACATTATGTAAAATATCTATGTTAGAAAATCATAGCAGTCCATTAAAATTCAGAAAGAAAGCACCACATTTCTTCGCTGACTTTTCTGGACGCACAATTAACTACACAGATTTCACCAGTGATAACCTCAATCAAGCCATTTGCGAAGTGGTGTTGTAACAGAACTGGGCAGGCTTGTTGTTGATAGGTTGAACAAAAGGACAAACTTGTATGACAATTTTTAAGTCAGTTCTCTTGGCTTCATGGTGATAAGTTACTGTTCACTTTTTGTCAAATGTCAGTGAGTATGTCCGTCAGACAAAGAAAAGAATTTAACACTCCCTATGACTCACTTTTTACCTAGCAGATCTGTTTCCATTGAAAAAAAATAATAACATTACAACTGCTGAAAAGATTAGTCACATGGATCGTTTAAATGCACCAAGTTTACTGTCTTTTTACTCTCACAAAGGAACTTTGTTTGGGCAGCTTTCCTCATGATGACATATGTTAGTGTTTGTCAATGAACACCTGCACTTTCTTCAGGCTACACCAACATCTGCCAGTTCCTGGACCTCAAATTAGACAATTATAATCATTTTAGGTTGCAACATGGACCACTAATGATGCAACTTGTGTGGTAAGTCAGCAGAGAGAAATTAAGTGACAGTCTTTTTGCTCCAAGGTTACTGGCCAGTAGCTTTGCTCTGTGATTGGTTGGAGTCCAAACGGGGTCAGTCAGGTTGTAGGAAATTCCAGCTACTGATAAGAAGGTGACATACACACATCAGCTTTCACTCGTATTACTTACTGCATTCTGTGCCCCGCACTGGCTCTGGTAGTCCAGTGCATGCCCCAGGGATCTGCGGGATGGCCACTCTCCACCGAGATCCTGTGCTGTCACACTCTGTGTACTCATAGTAGTAGTCCGCCTGCCAAAGAGACACACAAAACATCTGCATAAGAAATCCGTCGTCATGGCGGGCTTTGGTCCCAAACGGGGACCACATGTAGTCCAGAGGCAGAACAGTAAACATCACACTACAAAGCGGTGCCCACCCAAATGAGAGTGCTGAGTCATCTCTTCCTGGATAACAATGTTTTGCAAATCAGAGCAGAATAGATTGGATGGTGCCCCTCCATTAGCAACCAACACGGAAATGAACTCCCACATCCAGCTGCTGAGGCTTACAGAACACGAGTGCCGGTTATGGCGTTATCTCTCAACCACTCTTCTGCCCTGGATACCCAACATACCATCTCCACGGCGATGGGAGCAGGGGCGATGGCAGCAGTGGGCTGCCGGTGATTAACCAGGCAGGGTTGCAGGAATCCTTAGACATTTGATTCTTGCAAGTAATAGTTTTCATCTGCGGTCTGGAGAGGAAACCATTAGCTTCATGTTCTCGACTCCACCGAGCTTCTCTCCATCTTTCTTTCTACAGAGGAAGGTGGCCTAATTTCTGACAGTTTACATAATGTTATTCCTTGAGCCGAACCATATTTTGACACCGCAGTGCATGCAGGCTGTTGTGTGAGAAATGTGTTTGTTTGTTTTTTGTTCCACTGGTGACTGTGGGTCTGGTGGTAAAGCTCAATCACACTGATGATAAATGACAAGAAAAATGTGACTAAATTTAACATGTTAGGAGACAGATCTCAATGTTTTAATGCTGTTGCTGCAGTGATAGGAGACAGTTAACAAGAAAAAGTCAACCAGATTGTATTGTGAACTGTGCTACACTAAAAACCCTCATTATCTCTTGTGACTCCCACAAGAGCTGGGGTCAATCACTGATATGGCAGCTGCTCAATATGCATCTCCCACCATAATTCAGCAGACAGTCTCCTTCCCAATGCACTTTGTTTGATTTCAACCAGCTGTGATGTCATATTTTGTCATCCCAAAAAGAGGCCACGCTACCCAGGAGCTAAAGGAGAACGCATTTAGCAGCACACAGCCTTTCACTGGAGGAGGTTGCAATTTCTCTGCCAGTGTGAAAACAGTGACAATAACTTCGAGGAATGTTGCTCCTCTATCTCGGGACTGTTTGTGCGTGACTGATGCCGTGACTGGTCTGAGGAGGTGTTGAGCGAAGCCAGACCAGAAGGAAGGAAAAGCCAGTCCATGCAGGAAACTGATAACGGCACTGAGTGTTGGCGTTTAAACGTACACCAGACCTCATCACAGATTCATGTCTCTCCATGTTGCTCAAACTTGTTTAAAAAAAAAAATAAAAAAAAGAAAGTAGTGTGTCACCTTCTGTAAATGTTAACGGAGAGATGACTTTAAAACATGACACCGTAAATCGACCGGGAAATGTGTCATCAATTTTTCATCGTATTTGTGGTCACTAGAACTAGAAGAGTGTGCAGCCAAAAGTGCGTTTATTTTCGACTTGTCAGCAACGGAATCGGGCTTTGATAATAAGCGGGTGAGGCTGTGAAATAGGATGAAACTGCGCCTCACCTCACTACACTGCAGCTGTCCCTTGGCCCCGTCAATCAGCCGGAGCGTGCAGAGGATGAGAGCGCCGCGGGCAACGAACCAAGCCGAGGACCGCATTGTAGACCATCGACGGGGGGATGAGAAGAAGAAAAAAAAAAAAAAAAATTATATATATATATTTATATATATATATACCAGCAACCTCGATCCAGAAGAAATGTTTGTATCATAAACCTGAGCCTGCAGATTAGATTAGATTGGTCGGACACAAATTGACACCTGCTTGTTGGCAGATTGTTACCCGGCCTCTCTCTACTACCTGCGATTATCCTCAGATTGTGTCCACTCCGGGGCTGCCTCGGGATTCAAGGTGGGCAGAAGGAAACAGTGCTTCCGGTTAAGGTTTTCAAAGTAAAGACCTATGCCAGTAAGGGGGAAATGAAGTAGTCCTAAACTGCTAATTGTAGCGATTTCTTCACACCTCTTTTGGGTTATGGTTTTGTTTATTGTACACAACAATGTTCATTTTGTAAATCATGGCCCCGTTTTTCTCTAGATGAACCGTTTTGTTACTTTAATTTAAAGGCGAAACGATGGTACAGTTTGTCTTTTTCCGACTATATCTGTTGACTTGATGCTGGTCCGTGTGTGTGTGTGTGTGTGTGTGTGCCTTTAACCACTGTCGCTGACGCTCCTGTGATTGCTACGGAAAAAATAATATTTAGTTGTCTTTCGACAATCGTTACAAAACAATTAAAAGACGAGGCGGAAAATGATAGGCTTCGGTGCAGCACGTTGTTCCAAATTCCTGATGATTGTAGTTCACATCAATGACCACCAGAGGGAAACAGAGATCTGCAATAGTCAACAGTCCATCGTTACTGTAAGACGGATCACACAGGCTGCTTGAGAAAATCTAATTATTTTATATTTCGTGCCTGATTTGAGCGGTTTTTATAAGTCTGTGGTGGTGGAAGACATATTCAGATCCTTTACTTGACGAAAAGTAATAACACAACAATGTAAAAAAAAAATAATAACTCGTACGTGGAAAAATACGCCTTAATTAAAGTGCAGAAGTATTTGCAGCAATTAGTTAAAGTAGGCTATTAAAATAAAACTATTGGTTTGGTCTCGTAGTGATTTTTTTTTTTATCATTTGAATATTTATTGAAATGAAACCATGTGAGGGGAGGGAAAATTTGGCGGAACTGTTAACAACATTCTGATATGTGACCCCAGTTTACAGCAAGTATGGCTTGTGTGGTTTTTCTGCCATGTCCAATGGCATCTTCCCATTTTGCTGTTGCATCATCAACACCGCCGCTGCGTTACACCTGCCGGTGCTCAAAGCAGACTGGTACTCACTAGTGCACAGTTCTGGCACTTCTACATTTTATTCTTTGACGTACTGCGCGCTGACACTTCTCACAAGATGCCAGTGTACTCTACACTGCCCTCTCCGTATCAGATTATATGGGTTAATTCTTGCCCAAACTAAACTGCATTACCCAGGGAGCACTGCGCGAAGCTCACCTGCAGTTCCCTGTGGTCTTGCCAAACTTTACATTAACCTTACAATAATGTTGGCGTGGCCCCAGAAGGGCACAATGACAACACACACAGAGTCAGACTTTGACGCAGCAAAGATTTTAAAGTCAAAATCTTCCAAACCTAAATGTACTAAATGTATGCAGGGAGCAGCAAGCTAATGTTACCGCCACATCCAGCCTCAAAGAGCCTGTTGCTACAGCTGCTGCTATCCACTATGATATGTGAACATCTTTGTCATTTTGAATAACACTGTTTGTCCTCCAAAAAATTGCCTTGAGCTTGCTGAATTTATGTTAACATGAGACATTCAATCAGATAATCCAACCTACCTATACGCTGTTTTTTTGTGAGCTTTTGTGAGAAAAGTGCATTTGGTTTCAAATTAAAAGCCTCCTAGGGTACACTGTCAAATATTAATCTGAAAATGAACTAAAGCTGTTAAATAAATGGAGTGGAGTTGAAGGTACAGCGTTTGTCTCTAAAATAAAGTGGAGTGGAAGTATAACGTAGCATCAAAAAGAACTTCTGAAATGAAGCATAAGTACCTCCAAATGATACTTAAATGTGGTATTTAAGTAAATGTAGTTATACTTTCCACCACTCTGGCATGTGGAGTTTATTCAGGAAATGAAATCAGACAGAGCATCAGATGCTCCAATGTCTTTATGAAATCAACACTTCCTCTAAACAATGACCATCAGCTGCTGGCCATAAAGGTGATGCCTAAAATATTAGCCATCATTTTCTTTCCAATAAGGTGCTGTCCTCATACTTTAATTATTTAATTTATCTTTAATCATGTTGAGTACCTATAAAAATGATATGTTACACAGCATCACAAAAAGTTTATTTCATGCTTTTATTTCTGCTGCTATGGAGTTCCTCTAAAACTCCATAAATAATTATTGAACACTATCTCCGTTTACATCCTGAGACAAAAAGATCATACATTTTGATTAATTTTGAATTATTCAATTATCTTTGAAACCAGTGAACCAAAAGGAGGTTAGAGAGAAATTTGTGGTGATAAAACGGCTTGTAGTTTGTGGTACTGTTGGATTGGACTGGATTTAATTGACATGTGTTTCATTTTATCCCCTTATTTATATCATTGAGGAAAAAACAAAAATCTCAATTAATCATTTTAGCTGTGGTTCAAGAGAAAACCATCCCACTGGCTGTACCGCTGACTTGCTTTCCCATTGAGTTCATGTGGATACTTTATGATCTGCTGCATTAAAGTGAGTCACACACACTGTCTGAGGTGTTGGGGCTTCCCTTTGTTCAGGATTACTGCCATTAACATTGTGACCTGACAGAATCTGCCCTTTCAGACATTGACTTTACTGTAGGAAAACAGTAAATTCTGCTTTTGTTGTTGTTTTTGTTTGCTCTATTTTTGGGGCATTTACAGTATTTTGGTTCAATCTTAGTCATTTCCTGTGCTGTCACCAAATGAGAAATGTAATTCATATTTTTTATGAGAAAATAATAAAAAGACGGGGGCACGAATATAACCCTCCACCTCCATATACTTTATTGCCAAGATGTGTTGTACTATACTGTATATTTACCTATTAACCTTTTAGTAATTATAAATACTGTAAGGGGTGTTTGTGTGTTTCCAATAGAGATTTTTTTTTATTTCATTGGTTATTTTACCCCCACCTAATACCATATAACCCAACAGCAGCATTTTATTGGCGTATATAATTTTGTTTTCAAATGCTGTTTTCAAGCCTGTAAAGCTGGAGCCTGCATCAAAATCATATCTGTTGCACATAATCAAAATAAGAATAAGATGCTCTGCTGTGTGTCATAATGCAAGGATAGATATTGTTTTGAGAAAAACACACATGAACCAGTAGGCTAGGCTGGGGTAAACTACTGATGCAAGTCTTCTTTATGTGATTATATGAATATTTAAGTAGCTGTCACCCAAAGGCAGCGGGGTGTCGCCTGTCTAACTCTTTCTGTGAGGAATGATACCAATCCTCTGCTTTGTTCTCTCTCCGTCTTTATCTTTGTCTGTCTGCCTGCATCTATCTATCTATCTATCTATCTATCTATCTATCTATCTATCTATCTATCTATCTATCTATCTATCTATCTATCTATCTATCTATCTATCTATCTATCTATCTATCTATCTATCTATCTATCTATCTATCTATCTGTCCATCCGTCCATTCATCTATCTTCCATCCATCCATCTATCGATCCATTTGTCCATCCGTCAATCTATCTATCTAACTATCCATCTATCCATCTATCTATAGCTCTCTCTTTTACCGCCTTTCTCTTTCTCATCTGAGGCCTATCACTTACGGTGTTTGCCTGTAACTTGAACTCATATTCAACCATCTGTAACACTCCAATAACCTTTACACCCTGGGCCACTGCTCTGTGATCAGATTAATTAATTAATTAATAGTGGTGTAGTGTAGGGCAAGTGCATTAGTAACTGACCCTAAGTCAGATGGTAACGAGAGTCTGGGCTGGAAGAGTCTGGCCCAACCCCAGCCTCCAAACTCACAACAGACCAGGGACTACCTGGCCGAGTAATGGGACACCCAGCAGCTCACACATATACACACACACATAAAAACCTGTCACACATACACATGCAGGTTGTCAGGGAGGCAGACAAGGGACTATGAGGAGCTGAGGAAAGAGTGACTCTGAACTGTGTGCCACCACAGAAAGACTGGTTGAAGCCACTGAGAAGCAACCTGGCTTGGAGTCTGTTTGTCTGGGGGAGAAAGAGAGAACGATGTGATGACAGATCGACCGACTGACCGCGACGGCTCGCACAGTCTGAACTTTTAAGGATTAACACCAGAAAAGCATGGATATGACTGCTTCTGGACTAGTGGGGAACTAATGCTTCTGACATCAGCTACTGAAGATTTTTGTTGGCATGGATGAAACTAAATGTCTTCCCTGGATGTAGAGATGTTTTTACTTCTTATGTCGCCTCACAAGTTTGTGGGCGCATACTTGTGTGATGCTTTTAAGTGTCTTTTTCACACTTAAAGGGAATTATGTGTATTACTAACTATTAATAATTGCTAAGACTCTACTCTTGTGCTAATGGAGAATCAAATGTAATCAACACACCAGGAAACCTCATACAAACCTAATGTCAGTGCAATTTTGATTTATTATAATATTTCTTTTGGTCATTTCTGAATCTGCCAGCATGCACGGACTACCTTGCTCATCTCTAGGCCACTGTTTTGGTAATCCATCTGATGTTAACACTGATCCAGCACCCTCTGCAGAGCCAAACAACTCCTGGCAAAGCAGAAATAGCCGCGAACTCCCAGCAGCAGATCCAGTTGTATCCCAGCCGGAAACCCTAACAAGCATCCCGCAGGAACGGCAGCACAAACAGCCACAGAGGACTGTCAGCTGTATCTCCACCCGCCCCACCCGGACCAGAAAACTGAATGGTACCAACTCGAACCCTGTCTGCCACATGCAGAACAAAGATGACGACCCATGCTTTGAGTCACCTCCATCCTGCCGTAGTGTCTCTGACAGTTCAGACAGTGATGATCTGGAGTTGGAGTGTAGTCCGGAGCTGGAGCTCAAATATCCTCAAATCCCCAGACCCTCCATTGTCATTCGACAAATTAAGGTAAAACAGTTGCATCCGGTAAATTCTCTTTTCAGCTGCAGAATGAATAGAAATAATTTCAGTAATTGATTATGACAAACATTTCTTGTAATCCTTTTGTTTACTGTTTCTGACTCGTGTTCTACTTTGATGTAATACACTGTATAGCCACAAGGGGGCCATGGAACCCAAATAAAGTTATTGATCAAAGTAGAAGCTCATCTCCATCTGACAGGATTAAATTCATTCATTTCTCATCAGAGTGAAACTAAATTGTTGTAAAACTTTGAAACTCAGGCCCCATGTGCACACATTAACTCTCTCGCACGTGCGCACACACACACACACACACACACACACACACACACACACACACACACACACACACACACACACACACACACACACACACACACACTCCTGGTGGTACACACACCTCTGTCTGTGTTTGTGCATGTGCTTTTGCGTTCTGTAAGCAGTTAGTCAGTATTTCTGCACATGCTCATCTTCCCTTTTCCAAGAAGAGGATGACACACTATGTAAGATGTGTTCTCAGGCTCTGATCAATAATGCTGATCAACAGTGAAACTCCAGAAGAATAAGAAGGAGGAGGGGCGGGCTTAAACAGGAATCCTACAATGTAAACGGTTCCTTACTTCCTCCAAAGCGAGACATCTCATCAGCAGATGTTAATAAATCTGTTGTGTTGACTGTTTTAAGCCTAGGAGTGTCATTTTGATACAGTCTCAGTTAATAAATGTGCCATGAAAGTAGTAAACATATGGTTGCTATATTAAGAACGCTTGATATGGGAATTTTCAATCCTTGACCGACTTAATCGCTAAGGCAACTGTAACCATTATTCAACTATTTCTATTAAAACACCCTTTTACTGCCTTCTACCAGGCTCCAAACAAAACTGCAGCAGATCTGCACATCGGCCAACAGTACAATAGAAGTTTGGGTTATAATTCTGTGAATACATATAACCATCCCTTCCCCCCAACAGAGCAATTATTGTTCTGAATTAGAATGAGTTACAAAACTGTGTTTTTCAAAACCATACGATGCTCACTTTCTTTGGAAACAGGAAAGAGGCAGTGCAATGTTTCCTTTAGCAAAGCATCTATGATATAATGGTTAACACCCAGGGTTGTTTCCTCATTGGGCTGTGACAGCGGGTTCGAAGAAGGCAGATTGATGCACTGGAGCACAGGCGTGATCTGATCTATGTGTACTACACCCCATCACTTTATCAGACACCACAGCCAAAAGCCTCACTGACAACCCTCAAGGCACAAATTAATGTCCCCTCTGTTGTAGAGCTCCAGGGAGCGAATGTAACCATACTGGCATTTAAATGACATGCATAATGTGCAAAAACTGAGCTGCATGTCAGGAATGAATAGAAGTGTGACTAACAGAAGATGATTTTTTGAGTTATTATGTGTCAGTCCAGCATGTTATTCAATTATGTTTAATTATTCTGACTTAATCATTAGTGTTTTTGTTAAGACTTCCAACACAACAGATGTAGCTTTTATCTCTTGGGCGCCTGTATCAGGGAGTGATAAATCTGTTGCAGCTTTTATCTCTTAACCCCTCCCTCAAAGCCGGACGTGTTTATGGGACACTTCCTTTGTCCAGAGGTGACTGCTCTCATATCAAACAGCACAGTAAAATCACACGGCAAAAATTATTATCATTAAAAGAATGTTCCACTGTAAACAGTCATACAAATTCCTCAGTATCAGGCTCTCTCATGTACAAAGACACGCATACGGATCCACAATCAGGAGTAAAAGATTACTGAACATTGTTATTAATAGAGGAGTTTGAACAGGATGACAAAGAGCAAAGAACATGAACATCCCCCTTGGCAGTCACTGTCTGTCCTAGCACTGGCTACAAACTGCCATCTATATCATGTTATGCTACCATTTACAAATTCATAGTCATTTCTTGTTTTGTTGGAAAAGACATTTAGCAGTAAATCTAAGGATAAGGCCTAATTTCCAATTCCTTGGTTGGCGTCACCTTTTTACCTTGCGTTGTTCAGCCTCTTTCAGGCATGTACCTATGGATGTGTGACTGGTCACCTCCATTAAATGAATGTGTTTGTTATTCAGTGATGAACCTACAATGACTGACAGTAGCCCTTTGTGTCACTTCCCACACGTTCCCCTCAGGAATCAGAATTCCAGGAAACAGCGTCTGACAGGTCGGACTACAGAGAGACAGAGGATGGAGGGTTATCGGGTACGGAAAACAACACAAGCTTCCTCCCCTTTACTTTCCGCTCCGTTCTCCTCTACCTGATCTTTCTTGCTGGAACTGCTGGGCACAGATTTGGAAGTGGAAGAAGTTCTTGCTTGAGCTCTCGTCTGCAGACGGAAAAACAAGTTTGAGTTTTATGTGGAGCGAAACATATTTGTGAAAAGAATTGCACCGCGTGTGAGGAAATGATCGGGTTCACACAGTCGTGCCCCCAACGTGTCATTGTGGAAGAATTTTTGTTCCACAAGTTGTCTGTTTAAGAGTGGTTAGGGAGACCTCCCTTTGTCTGTCTAGTAAATCCAGAGGAAAGAACAGATATGCTGTGTGTGTGTGTGTGTGTGTTTTCTTTCACCTTGCCAGGATGTCTGGGAAGAGTTGAGTGCCGGCGGTTACCTTGGCGATGAGTCTTGGGGCAAAGCAATGGGAGGGGTTCAGGGCTACAAATGGGTAAAAGGATGGAGTTGAGTGGCTGATTAATAATGTGATTGAGTGTGTAGATTGTGTGTCTAGTACGTCTGGAAATGTTAGTGTGAATTTGAGTGAGTGCCAGTGGACCTACAGAGAGTAAGAAAACCTTGGCATGCATAAACCAAGGCTGCCCCATCTGAAGTCTATCTCTGCCCTTTGTTTTCTAAACCCATTTGATAACATCACAAATAAGTTTTTTTGGAGTGAGGATTTGGGGCTATAAACATCTCACAACATAAATCAGTCCAGTTTAGGAACACAATTAACTGCAACTCCAGAACGTACGCTATAAGTGCATCAGAGACTAAACAAATCTAACTTTGAAAGTTTGGAATGGTGGCATATATAATTACATAATATTGTAAGATGTTCTTATTTCCTCCTCTGTCTGTATAGTTGTACGAAATCCCAAGCTTTCCATTAACAGTACACTGTGTGTGTGTGTGTGTGTGTGTGTGTGTGTGTGTGTGTGTGTGTGTGTGTGTGTGTGTGTGTGTGTGTGTGTGTGTGTGTGTGTGTGTGAGCGCGCATGCAGCTCGTCTGCATGGAGAATGGAAAAACCGTCAGAATATGTTAACCAAACAACAACACTACTGTCATTAGTGCTTTACCAACCCAGAACACAGTGTTTTAGATGCTTTTAAAGGATTAACATCTTTAATTATGCCTCTGTGCCATGAGCACATGCGTGTGTACACACACACACACACACACACACACACACACACACACACACACAAAGACCAAAACAAGAGAACATCTGTTACATGTGGCTCTCTAAGAGTTGTTATATCAACACAATGAACCCTGTAAGACTGACAACTGAAGGCTCTGTATTCCAGGGGGAGAAATTTAAACAATACAAGCACACTTTTGTCCCTCCCCTCACCCCTGTAAGGATAAAATGGGAGAGCTTATGATGCACCAGGGGGTAACGTAAGTACAGGACCTCCTCTGTCTCTTTCTCCCTGACACACACACACATGCACACAATTGTCTCACTGACCTTGATTTCCTGCAGTCATGGTGTGTGCGTGTTGCTGGAAGGGCCTTCCTGCTCTCTGTGTTGGGAATCCTGCTTATTCAGCTCATTCACACGGGCATACGGAGACGAGTTGACGTACATTGCGAGGGACAAATACATGTTTCTCCATTGTGGCGGCCTGTGTCTCCTGTAGGGGTTGACCCAGACCTCCCATACTTGACCTGAATTCTTAGTGTGTTTTAACACCGTCAATGATTGACCTGTAAGCTAATAATTCCATGCAAGGCTCCGCATAACTTGTTAGCTTATGTTAGTGCTGTGAAATGATATTTGAGTTTGGTTGCACACTATGTGTGCAAATGTCCAAGTACAAAAACAGCTCTTTATTTCTGTATCTACAAATTGTAAGAGACGGATTATTGTTTTATTTTTACACACTTGCAAAAAGTAAATGTTCCCAATAGTTTCAACATATGTGCAATGTATCAATTGCCAAGTCTTCAGCAAAGATTTATATCCCGAATGCACATAAATGTAGAGTATTTCTGTGATAAAATAGACATGGAAAGTAGTGGTAACTTTTGTCCAACTCTTGTGGATATTTTACCCTCACTGTACTCTAACACAGCCATCTGCCCATGTTGGCAGTCATTAGGTTAAGTGGAAAGACTCTGTCAGTAAAGCTCAATAAATCTGGGTGGCTTGACCATTAATAACAGCCTCTGACAACATCCAAGGACTGCAGTTAAATTACTGTACCGGGATCTTTGCATGTGCTCGCTTGCATGACATTCAAACACATGCAAATACTCACACAGGGGAAGGCATGTAAATGCAGGTAATGGAATGCAGTTTGATTTGCTCATTTGCTACACTTGAGTGAATAGTTTTTTTCCATTGAGTATAATGACTTTGTGGTCATAAGAATGTGAGGAAACAGACAGATAAGAGGGAAACAAATTCTAGTAAATAGTAAGCAAGAGTGAAACAAGTGATATCTTTGACTAGGTAAACAGAGAGGCTGCCTGAAAAAAAAAAAAATCATATAATCATGTTTTATAAAAATTTCATTTATTTGTCACAGAAATGATTGCTCCTGACTATATTGTTCTGCTGTATGTTCATGAGAAGGGAAACACCTGGGTTGGTGCCAAGAGACACAGCAAGAAATGGGGATGACACATTGAGTTGAGAGAATGGCAAAGCATGATGGCACATAAGCTGATAAAAGAGAAGTAGAGTGTTTGAGTGTCTAATGAAGTTGTGAAAAAAGAGATCGTTTCATAAATGCAATGAGCTGGCTGACGCAGCACTGACTTCACAAACCTCATCCAGCTAGGCACCACCGTGCATGTGTTTTGTATGCGAACGTTCTCTTCCATGCCTTTGTGTGCCTGTGCATCCGTGGAGAAAGGGACACTGTGGTGTGAGTCATCCAGCAGTGATTGAATTAGCTGAACTTTGGCTGAACACTCACAGGGAAAAGCAGGAGAAGCTGAATGAATTACGTTACCCCAAGAACTGGAGAACAGATCATACAGACAGCCATGCAGACAGCAGGAGTGTCGCCCAGATTTTAATAAAAAAATCACTGAGCTTTATTAAAGCTTCATAAAGACTCTCAACGGACATGCATGTGAGCACCGAAAAACACAGTTTATTACAGTGAACTAATTGCAAATTTCTTCCCTAACACATGTCATACTGTAATTGTGGAATGTAACTCAGTACACAGTTTAATTTTGTGGTTTCTCCACCAGTGTATTGAGGTTCCTAAACAGTTGTTGGGTCAGAGACATGAGGGAGAAACCAGTGGAATTAATATTTTAAATCTGTTTAGGACGAGTGGAAGAGAGAATAAAATTGTAGCTTTGTGTTTCAACAAGTATCTCACATTTACACAAGACCTGCTTCCACATAGAGTGGGTGTACTGCTGGTGTAAACCCCAAGTCATTCAGAAGTAGGTCAAACACACTGGAGGTGGTGTTTATGTGTACTATAATTACATGCACTTATTTACATCCACTTCTTTTCTTTCCTGGTGTGATGTTCAATATACCCTAACTCTCTTAAACAAAACAATGAAGAAATTATTTTGACCTTGCATATTTCTTGAGCCTGTTTGTTATTCATTCTATGTTTTTCTGGATCATAGGATTATCATCATCATAGAGCAACAAGAGTGCGCAAAAATTAAGCTTTTACACATTTACAGGAAGGCGTCTGTCACCACGGTTTTCAGATAACTGACATATCCTGTTTAAAGTGGGGGCCCTTAGAGGCCTGACCAAGAAAAAACATGGGGCCTCACATACAAACTCATGCACATGTGAATACACACGTGAACTATTGGAAAACTTGGAACGATAACAGAAACATCTGTCCCAGAAATGAGACTTCAGATACCAGCGGTGTGAGACAACGAGGAGAGGCAGACAAACTGTCCAGCTCCCGGCAGTGATATCCAGTGAGAAACCTCCGATATACAAACACACACAGGAAAAGGAAACAACTTGACCTTCAGTTTCCAAACTTGTCTACAACAGTCAATCACCTTTTCTTTCCAGTAAGAGGATGTATTGAGAACTATAGATTGTGTCAATATCCTGACATGTGTCCACACCGGTTAGTCCAGGGAACTCTAGTATTTAAGTTCTAAGCTGGCATCACATCGTTGTTAAAGAGCACAATTTTGCATTTTTTTTTATAAGAAGAAAAAGTGCTTTTTCACATACTAAAACCACTTTTGGACATGTTTCAGCACTTAACATGCCCCCTTTGAATCTCTTCATTCCAGTAGCGGTTTAAAAGAAGCATGCCATTTCCGAAACTTCACTGAAACTGCCTGAAACGGAAGCTACTGTAATCTGCTGATCAAGTTCCTTCATTTACACACGCTTGTTACCATATCAATGAGGAAGTACTTTCTTCCTATTGTATCAAAGGTTCTACTTCTCAGTTTGACTGTGAATATATTTTTTTATAAAATACATGAGAAATAGGAAGTGTCTGTTACATTATTTCAAGTTAAATTTACTTTTGGGTTTAAAGTTCATATTTGGGGAAATGTGCTTATTCGTTTTCTTGGCAACAGTTAGCTGAAGAGATAGATATCTTACTTCTGTACAACTCAGCATAGTTCTCCACGTTATGGTGTGTTTAGCCCAAACTGTTCAACTGCTGTGAACAGCAACTTATTTATCACCCAAGCATGCGAGTGGTCTTGATCTAACTCTTGGCAAAAAAAGTAAACAAAGTGCATTTTCCAAAATTTCTAAACACCTGAAGAAAGGGATTAAGAGAGAGAAGGACTAAAGACTTCTTTTTTTTTTTAAGTGCTACTAGACTTGTCATACTGTGATCTCTTTCAAAAACACCCAACATTAATTTGAATTGTATTACGAAGACAGTGATTAAGCATGTTTCCCAAAGTATAAACAGTCACTTTAAGCATTAGAGATTCATGAGGAATAGCGTGGTGAGGCTGGCTTCTAAAACCTGTGATAGTAGTACATACACATCTGTTTCCTGCATGGTGGGAGCTTTGAGAGCTGTGGTCTCTGGAGGGAGTGTCCTCTCTGTCAGCTACAACCCTTCTCATGACTCATCCTATTGTTCAGCACAGCACTCTTAGTCACTCCTCTTTTAAATTATGAGGAGTTTCGCAGGAATGTTTTACTTCTCTGACGCCCCCTCCTCCCACATGTTTAGATTTCAAACCAGACCCTTGGGCCTTTTGTGCATTTTTTGTAATTTCCAGTAAAAGCCTGCTCTGGTAGTTGGACAGCAGCTCAGATCTTTATCCAACTGAAGTCGAACCCGACGTGAGACGGTCAAGAAGGATGTACAGTATCCCCTTGAAATAAGCAAGGCAACGTAAAGTGACAGATCACCATGAAACTAGTGGTTTCAGTGAGCCGATTTAACAGAGGGATGGTGGATAAGCACATGCACTGACCCTTCATCAGTAAGCAGATTACTCTTTATCACAAAGAATGCTCAGGATCTTCAGTCTGCACCGACTGCAGGCTAATCTGATGTAATCAAAGTGAAGAGTGATCCAATGCTTGTGGAAATGCTGCAAACTTTACGCGGAGTTTCTTTAAGCAAAAGAAAATTACATTACAAATTTATTCAATGCAGCCAAGAATACTTTTTTTTAATTTTTATTTTGTTTTATTTAGAGGAGGTTTCAAAGTTTCCAAAGATTCTTAAATTAGGGGCGTAAGAAAATACTGATGCACTTGAGTATCTTGATATTAAATTTTATGATACTGGGTTGATTCTCAAAAAACATTTTTATTGTTTTTAATTAATAGTTTACATGCAAAGACTTGTGACGGAGAGTGATTCATTTTGAGCTATTTTAATCCCCAACCACCAAATAGTGTTGTAATCTATCTTTAGCCATTTACCTATTCCACTCCAACATAACAATGTAAACTGAGAGGAAGTGGCGTAGTTTTCCAAAATCTACAATTTAAAAATCGCAAGATATAGCCTTAGTTGCAGGATCACAGTATATTGGAATATATTGAATCATAACCCCTCTAATGAGATGTGCTGTATAGTATTGGCCGATTCTGGCCTACACACAGCCATATACCCCAGCTCTGTTTTAGTTTCAACCAACTCCATAGACAAATATTGTTAGCTGCTAAATGCTGTTATGACTAGATGTTAGCCAACATTGTCCATCTGCTGTTCAGTGTACAGTAGGTTTATCAGAGATTTGTCTCTGAGAACAGCTGCCTGCTGAAAAATGACTAATTAGGGCACTTAGGGTGACCCTATACTATAAAGTCAAAACAATGAGGTCAAAGGTGTTAAAAACCCTTTTTGAGTAGAGGGGCAGGTCATGTGGTAATT
Source organism: Brachyistius frenatus (assembly GCF_029030835.1). Classification (NCBI taxonomy): domain Eukaryota; kingdom Metazoa; phylum Chordata; class Actinopteri; family Embiotocidae; genus Brachyistius; species Brachyistius frenatus. The sequence continues at coordinate 811,608 of NW_027210696.1, forward strand.
CTTTGTTGGTTTGTCACCACTCATAACTCTTTTCACATTACGGGGTGTGAGCTACTCTTTTGAGTTATTTATTCAACTTTTTTTTTTAGGAAAGGGGGAAACCTTGATTGTTAAGGGTACATTTGTATAACAGTCACAATATAGTGTCTGTTACAGAAAAAAAAAATACACAAGATACCTCTAATAAGGTCACTTATCACATACTTCTTCAGTAAGAAACCTCAGAAAAGTCTCAAATGTACCGTTCCTTTGTGTGCGCGTGGTTGAGGGTGCGCGCGCGCTGCTTTTTACGCCCCGCCCTGAGCTCGAGGAGTCCCCCACTCATCTCCTCCAGCGAGCAGATGAAGAAAGAGGAGGGGGCGGAGTCGTCTAGTGACGTCACGCCACCCCTCCCACCCAGTTTAAATTTACATTTTCTATGGGTCCTGACTGAGTGTGTGTGCGTGTGTGCGCGCGACCCAGAGCCATTGAACAGTTTCTAAAAGGAGACACACCTCAACCCCAAGAAGTGATTCGGAGACGCACTGATGTGGCCTGAACCACTTTGCCATTTTAGATACTGAACAACTTGACTTGGATAAGTCGCGTCGGGTTCGACTTTGAGGTAGGTGTGCATGTGCGTATGTGTGTGTGTGTGTGTGTGTATTTGTGCGTCTGGAGCTCGTGCATTTTTCCGCGAGGTTGTTTCACAAACAAAAAGCAGCGCGTTAAGTGTCTCTGCCGGATCCCCGTCGGCACGAAGCGGCACGTTTGGGTTTTAAAAACAGCAAAGTAACGAGTAGAAGAACAGACCGAGGAGTGAGAGGATGAGATTGCAAAATACAAACTCTTGTTTCATTGTCTCCTTTTGTTGCAGCGCACCTCTGTAGCCGACGGGACAGTGGAGAAGGAACACGTTGAGGTTGTTGTTCAGCATGTACCGAAAACAGTTACAGTTTCTTTTAGAGCGGCAGGCTAATCATATTCCTGGCAGTTGATACTTCGGGGAAAGAATTGTGGAAGAAAACGTGTATTGTTCTTGGTTTATCTGTGGTATTCAGAGAGGACGTTATGAGGACTTCAACGTAAGGCTTACATATAACGTTACATTTGGCAGCATTTCTGCACAGTCTACTAAAATATGGACTCCCTCTTGTTTTTATGTCACATTTCAAAATCACATGTTTGTCTCAGAGGAGTTTACAATCTGTGACTAAAGAGTTGTCTGTTGGTTTTTTTTTTTGTTTCCCCTGTTTTTCTTGCCTACAAGTAATAATGGACTCTTTACTCTTAAAATGAGACCTATTTGTGAGACAAACAGCTCGAGAGAGAGAGAGACCACATGTTGTGGATGATCCTATCCGAATTCATTTGGTGTGAGTCAGACTGTGTGTGTAATAGCATGACAATGACTGCTGCCTTGTGTGTCAAAGCACATGGCTTCGGTCAGAGCTGACAAACTGGCCTGTGCTGTCATCAGGCAGAGAGATCAGCTGTCATGTGAAGTGGTGTGTGTTTGTGTGTGTCTTTTGTCTTTCTTTTTTTTTTTTTTTCAAACTGGCAACAGGTCTGCAAATCTCAAACTTTTTCACAGCAGCTTATTGCTTTCTATCAAACTTTAACAAGACATTAAACAAACAGGGCTAAACCCAAAAGGAGCCAGAGGGTCATTTAAGTGTGTGTGTGTGTGTGTGTGTGTGTGTGTGTGTGTGTGTGTGTGTGTGTGTGTGTGTGTGTGTGTGTGTGTGTGTGTGTGTGTGTGTGTGTGTGTGTGTGTGTGTGTGTGTGTTTTCTGGGTGGAGGAAGACTGGCAGCGGCAGGCTTTTGAAGTGAAGTAGTTTGACTCTCGGTCATCAGATGTGCTCCAGTGATGGGAAATGTGACAAAAGCAGGTGGTATAAATGAGTATGTTAAACTGTCTAGATGCACAGCTTTCAAAAGAGTTTTGGTGCTGGTGTGTGTAGGGAGGGGAAAGTCCTCGCACATGTGTTAGTCATTTGGAGGGGAGGTTGCTAAACGATTTACATCTGTTTTCTGATCTTTGAACCCCCTCCTTCCCTCTTCTCTCTCCCCTCTTGCTCTTACTAGGTCTCTCTCTCTCTGTCTCTCTCGGTCTGTCTTCGGTTTCCCGTTAGGGGCTGATGCTGTCAGTGTGTGTGTGTGTATATGTGTGGGGTGGGTGTTATAACTGAAAGGCTGTCTGCTCCATTATTATTGAGCTCAAAGGAATTTAAATATGTGAATGAAATGTCCGAGTTTCCCTTCTACAATGGCAAATGTTCATTAATGGTTCTGGTACGTTTCTCCGATGTACCATTACTGAATTAGGGTCGATGTTGAGGAGTCAAACTGTGCTCAAGAAAATCAAGGTATTTAGGTCAGAAATAGCTGCGAGTTGGAGAGCGTTATAACAGGCTGCCTTATGCGTGTTGACAGATATTATTATCTCCCACAGCCCTGCTGGTCTGGCTGTGGGCACCAAATCTGCATTACTCAGCAGAGTACACTGATCCTTAAGACCCGCACTGCACGAGACAGTGTTTTCTGTGTGCGTTTGACGACCAGGCTCTGAGAGCTTTTGACATTTTGTCCGCTGGCGGTGAAAGGCTACCTTGTAGCAAAATGTTTTTAAGTCTTTTTCTTGGTAATGAGCCGTGTAAACAAAGAGGGGTTTCAGAGGGTGTCTGCTGAGAGTGGACTCCTCGTGGGTTTCACCAAACACATCTCCGTTCTGTCCAGTTCCTGCCTGTTGGACACTTTTATGAGTGCAGTTTTTTTGTTTTTTTCCCCCCTCATTTTTCCACTACTAAAAGTTTTAACCTCAGTGCTGGTTGTTGTTTAAAACTTTACCAATGTTACAATGCAAAAATGTCTTTTGATACTGATGTCAGAAAAGTGCTATTTTATTCAATAGGGACCATTTTGTTTTTAACAATTAATTTGGCAAAAACAAAACTTCTCAAATACAGCAGTGCTTGGTGTTGTCTCGGCACACAAAGCAGTACACGCCAAGTCGGCACAAAGTTTTGACTTAAATCAGGAAATATCTAATCAAGAATGTACACAGCAGCTGTGATACATGTTGAGTACTTTAGAGCATCATCTACTCACTGAATTGACAAAACAAAATTAAATTCAGCTTTTCCAAAAAGTTTCCTGTAGTAAAATATGACTGTAGTCTGTTTACTCATTCTAGTTACTTTCCCCTAAACTTCATAAGTAGTAGTTTGTTAAAGATACACATCCCTCTTTAGTGTCATTATTTACAATATCACAATTTTCTGCTTTATATCCATTACCATCACAAGGAAAAAAAACAGACTTTCATTAAATCTGTTCCTTATAAAATGTTTTAGATGGCTACTTTGATCTCGTTTGACAGTGTTTTGCAGACACTTGGTGTATGATTGCCCCCCCCCCCCCTTCATAGAGGCAGAGTGAAATATTGTGATGCAATACAAACACCAGTGATGCAATCACTGAATCCTGCGTCAGGACAAAGGATCTGTTTACACTGTGCTCTGTATTTGTTGCCATCGATTTAGATTGTCATGCTTCAGGCAATACGTATCCTGATTGTGTGTGTGTGTGTGTGTGTGTGTGTGTGTGTGTGTGTGTGTGTGTGTGTGTGTGTGTGTGTGTGTGTGTGTGTGTATTTATATAAAATTCCTACACGCAAAGAAAGGCTTGTTTGAGCAAGCTCTGGACTTGATGTTGATTCACTCATGAAAGAGAGATAAGATATGCGTACAAAAGACTAAAGCAGAGACCAGTTTGCACACACCTACACAGGGACTCGGCTACTCACAGAATCCCATTGATTTTCCTGCTGTTATGCTGGAGCTTCAATCACAATAAAGCTCCATTACTGTGCTGACCACTTTGCGTAGCCTTGGAGAATGGATGGCACACGCAGACGGGGGGGGGGGGGGGGGGGGGGGGGGGGGGGGGGGGGGGGGGGGGGGGGGGGGGGGGGGGGGGGGGGGGGGGGGGGGGGGGGGGGGGGGGGGGGGGGGGGGGGGGGGGGGGGGGGGGGGGGGGGGGGGGGGGGGGGGGGGGGGGGGGGGGGGGGGGGGGGGGGGGGGGGGGGGGGGGGGGGGGGGGGGGGGGGGGGGGGGGGGGGGGGGGGGGGGGGGGGGGGGGGGGGGGGGGGGGGGGGGGGGGGGGGGGGGGGGGGGGGGGGGGGGGGGGGGGGGGGGGGGGGGGGGGGGGGGGGGGGGGGGGGGGGGGGGGGGGGGGGGGGGGGGGGGGGGGGGGGGGGGGGGGGGGGGGGGGGGGGGGGGGGGGGGGGGGGGGGGGGGGGGGGGGGGGGGGGGGGGGGGGGGGGGGGGGGGGGGGGGGGGGGGGGGGGGGGGGGGGGGGGGGGGGGGGGGGGGGGGGGGGGGGGGGGGGGGGGGGGGGGGGGGGGGGGGGGGGGGGGGGGGGGGCCTTCCTCCTTGCGGCTTGTTAGGCTGAAGTGTAGTGAGATTGGGAGTCTGAGCTGCATGTATTGGATTAAGTTCCTTGTAAGCCACTATCAAGATATATGATCCTGTCTTATTACAAACACAAACAGGAACATGCACCCGGAGAAGAGCAGACTCACTTCTTTCTGTTACAACCTCAACCAAACTTGGCTTTCAGGATGTATATCCAAACCGGCTTTGGAAAGTTTCATCAGACAATGAAACCACTTGACTCCCTTCTGTCCGAACTAAAAATGTGCACGTCTCTACCATATATTTTGTGTCATGCCAAGCATAGTATCCCAGAGAACAAAGCCTTTCCATTTGGGCTGTTTTTGGACACCTGCTTACCTCACTCTCTGTGTATGTGTGTGCTCACACAGGCAGCTTGCACCCCTGTGCGGTCTGTCTGGCTAACTGAAAGATTGTCTGGTTGCTCAAGGTAACAGTTGTTATTGGGGTTTTCTCTCCTGGCATGTAAACAAAGGAGATCCTCCCAAATGCTCCCTGGTGTGCCCTCCAGCCAATGAGATTTGCGATCCCAGCTGGGCTCAGCCAGTAGATGGTGAGGAGGGGCGTGACTCTGCTCCATGAGAGGAAAAACAGCAGTGAAGCACAAAGCTTTGAATCTGGAACTGGAACAGACAGCAGAGCCATAACAAAGACTCTTCCTTTATGACTACACGGCACTTCACACTGCTTAGACAGACAAAACGGCTTTTTCTTTTGCTCCATGGCTTTTATGCCACCAAAGAGACAGATGTTGGAATTGCATTTTAAACAGCGATGTGTGTGAGGAATGTGCAGCGTATGGACACATGTTTACATCCCAGTAAGGAGGAGCCACATGAAATGTACATGTGTCCAGTGAATAATCTGCCCTCTCTGGGTGTGTCTGTGTAGCATAACTGTCTGGATCCTGTGCATTTGTTCTGCTCTTCATCTGTCTCAGTCCACCTGTTCTCATCAGGTCTTCACATATACATACAGGACCATGTGTTGGGACCAGTTGTGAAAGGGTATAGGCCAGCCTTTTGTATTTGACTGACAGGTGTGACCCCAAACTGTACCCCCTTACCAGTTATTCAGGACATGTGTTCTGAATTTGATTTGAGTCAGCGCTTTGATTTTCACCGTTGAAAGAAAAGTGCACATCATCATCATCATCATCATCATAATAATAATAATAATAATAATCAACTTTATTTGTATAGCACTTTTTTGAACATCAGTTACAAAGTGCTTTACAGAATTAGCCATTAAAACAAAACAACAAGTGAATTCTAACAAGTCTTAACAACACAATGACCATTTAAAACAACCATTAAAGTGAATTAAAAACAAATTAAAACAGGGTATAAAAGAAATAAGAAATGATCGCTAAAATCAACTCAAAACAGCAAAGGCTCTCCTATAAAAGTAGGTTTTAACAAGAGACTTAACAGATGTCACTGACTGCAGACTTTAATTCCTCAGGCAGCTCGTTCCATAACTTGGGGACTCTGACGGAAAAAGCTTTGTCATCCTTAGTTTTTAAACGTGTCTCCAGAACAGATACAAGTTGGGGTTTTTTTTTGTCTGAGGATCTCAGACTACGAGGAACATACGGCGCATCCAAATGCTTCTCACTCAAAGATGTCAGTATTTGGATATACAGTATGTCTAGGTCTCTGTCTGTGCGTGTGCGTGTGTCCGTACATGCGTATGCTGTTGTGTGGCCAAAGCAATAATCACTGTGCAGTTTCATCACATTCCCGCAGCGTGACTCAAAGTGGTGTCTGTGCCTTTTCAGTCCGGCCCATTCACTCTGTAATCTGCCTCACCCCGGGGCTCATGCCGAGTGGCAGCAGGGCTGTGCATGGGCTACCACGAGACAACTTCAGTCATTGCTGGACACAAACTGTCAAACCAGGCATGTTCCATTTCAAAGGCCGAGATCAGCGCCAAACATGATTAAACTGTGCTTTTCTTAATAACATCATCCTAACAATAAAACCGCATCAGTTAGTCATGTCATTTTAAAACCGGCTGCTTTATCCGATTACATTAGGACACAATAACCGACTTTATACTTGCATATATTTCACTTTTATAAGATGCATATAGAAGCTTATTGTCATCAAACAAGACCAAACTGTGATTATTCAAGAACTAAAAGACACAAAAAGGGGTATTGAAGGTAATGCAGATGGAGCCACAAGAGACAAACATTTTCGACACTGTGATTTCAATCCCACTCCAAAATTACATTATCATTGCACGTGTGATCAGTTCCAAAGGGAAAAATCGTCTCAGTATTTCACTTTTTAAAATGGAGAACAAGAACTTCCTCGCGCCAAACACAGAGGTGAAGTAGAGGCGTGAAGGTTCCTCTATTTTGGCCTGTTGTTCAAAATCCCAATGTCTGTTGTTCAACAAAGGCTTTGGTGTGGAGTGATACTTAAAACTTTAATTTATCACTTCCTCGTCTTCAGTTGTTATTTAGAGCCCTGATTCCTGAAGAGCGTAATATTCCTCAAATGCATATGGTTATCCTGAGAAGATGTGATAGAAAATAATGTTTGAGACATATGAACGTAACATATGAAGCAAACAATTGTTTTGAAAGAAATGTGAACAATATATCCCCTAAAGGGCTCATTTTATAGGTGTGTGTGTGTGTTGCTTTTCATGGCTTTCTAGTGGAAAAACTTGGAAATGGTGACACAGTTCCTTAAATTACAGCAAAGATTACAGGGATATTTATGCTATATTTATCAGTCCAAGTCCAGTAAAGAAAAAAAAGTTAATGATATTATTCAAACTGGATGTGAGGACAAACAAAACCTATGTTTTTGCAGTTAGCACTGGGTTGCCAGAGTGATGAGAAATCACAACAGTCTACAGAGCCGCCTGCTACTTTCGAAATGACTTCACAGTTTTAAACATCCACAGACACACTGCCTTGGTAACGTGATGCACTTCATCGTCTTCTTGTGTGGGTGTTTCTGCATGTTTGTGCATCTGTGCTTTGTGAACCCTAAATTCCCATACCCCGGCATCTCCCTAGTGACATTATTGTATTGTGGGAGCAAGGCGGATGCTTTCGGAGATCAGTACATGATGAGGTACCCAGAATTCCCCAGCTCCTCTTCTGTTTTTGCTCTAGACCCTGACTCCGAGGCAGGAAATGCAAAACAGATCTCAACCCCCCCCCAAATCTCCCTTAGAGTACATCTGAGGAACCATTTTCCCTCTTTCTTTCTTTCTTTCTTTCTTTGTCCTTCAGATCATCTCATACTTCAGTCCTCTTCAGCCAACTGCTACGAATACTGGATGTATGTGTGGTCAAAATATAGTTGAATAAGATGACTCACTCCCGTCAAGGGGGACTAACTATAAATTTACGATAAGTCTAAACTAGTAGCAATTTTGAGAGTGGGACTTTGCATTTGCATTGTGTACAGGCAGAAATATGTTTGAGTGTCATTTAGGGTGCACGTGTTTTGTCTTATCTTATTGGCTGATTTTCTTTTTGAATTACGTTGTACCATCATTATTTCCTGAGGAAACCGTGTGCCATTTGTACTCAGTATTTTGCCTTCCGATTATTTGGCCTAACCACAGTATTTGCTTTCATTACAAGGTGAAAAACAAATACTGTGGGTATGTGGGCTATTTTTTAGTCTCGGGTGACTTGAATGTGTTTGTACGTCTAAGTGAATGAACATGCTTCTTCCCACCATGATTTATGTGCTGTCATGGGGGTATGCTTGTAAATGAGCATGTACGCACGTGGAGCCTTTTCTGGAAATGATGTCACCGTCACTGCTGGGCCCTTAACTCTCTGATTCCCTTTCACTTTTTTTAGTCACTTGTCTCTAGCCCCCTCCCCCCACCCCCCAACTGCCAGTTAAAAGTCCATCTATCTCTGTGTTTTAATTAGGGCCTTCTCTAGCTGTGGCTCAATGGCCGCTTCATTAACAGAAAAGCTAGGAGATGCACACCCGGATCGGTCCAGCTTGTAACACGCAGCCAGGGGGGAAAGCGTGTGTGTGTGTGTGTGTGTGTGTGTGTGTGCGTGCGTGCGTGCGTGCGTGTGCGCACGTGAGTGTGAGAATGAAGTGTGGGGGTTGCTCTAGGGGTATTGATGACGCAATTTCCCCTGAGGGGTGGACCTCCCATCTGTGAGTGGAAGAGACGGGATCTGGCCAAAGACATGAGAATGAGAGGGACTATATGGGACAAGGGAGAGAATGTAGGAGCAGAGATCAATGCGGTAAAATTTAGTTTCAGGGATTTTCTTTTTCTGGCCATGAACATATATAACGTGTCTGATTCAAAGTCGGCTGATCTTGTTTTGTTTTCTACTTTTACACATATTTAGGATAAAAAAAAAAAAATATTAAACTTTGCTTAGCTTCTTTTTTTTTTAATCTTTTCCCAAAACAATTTCTAATATAAAAAAAAACATGCAAATGCTTGCATTCTTAAACAATCAGGACTTTAATAGGGTTGCTTTCTTTAATGGGACTGTACTGGACTGAATTAAAAATCCTATTTTCATGGTACATGTGTCCCAGCTTAGATCAAAACTGGATAGTAAAATGCTGATCAATCCTTTTTTGTGTGCACCTTCTTTGCAGGGTATTGTGAAAAACAAATCCCTGCTCACAGATGATGTCGTGGGCGTGGTCAGCCATGTGTTCATAACCAATGACAGTGTTCGGTCCCACCCCACCCTGTGCAGATCTTTGGACGGTCTGTCCTGTTTGTGCCTGTACCTTTAGACGAGAACTGAGGGGTCAGATGGTGCATCAGGACACCAGCTGCTCTCCTTGCCTTCATTTTCTCTTTCTTGAAGGCTGCGGCAGGAAGAAGGCCACTCGTGACTCATGAGGAGCTGAACCATGTCATTATTCAGTATTCGGTGCTCTATGTCCTGTTATTTTTTTATTTAACCCTGTTTCTCCATCTTGCACATGATCTTAACATAGATATATATGCCAATTTCTTTCTTCCTCTTCATGTCAGCAACAATCCAATTATTGTAATTGTTTGTCTTTCCTGCCGTATCCAGAGTATTGTTTGTCTGGCCAATTAGGGTTCTCCTCCCCATCCCTCATCAAACTAACCATCTGCGCTCCTCTTCTAGGGTTAGATCAGAAAGAGTGGTTTTCATGCATGGATTTAAAAAAAAAAAAAAATTTTAGAGATGGACATGCATGGTATTGTGTACAAGCATGAGGGGTAAAAGTGCAGACTGGAAACCAAAAGCAGTGGAATGAAAGAGGCTATAAAGTATGTAGAACCTAAGTAAACTACAGAGTCTGTGATGTCTTTGGGCTTATCACTGCAAGCAACACTTTTCACATCATGGCCTACATAGTTATTTGATCCATTGTTGGTATAAAACTATTGATTATGATCAAGTTAACGGTTAGCGGCCTGGTGGTGCAGTCGTTGGCACTAGTCTAAGAGTCTGGGTTTGAACCTGCTGGTCAAATGGGGCCTTTCTCTGTGGAGCTTGTGTGCTCCGGCTTCCTCCCGCAGTACAAAACCATGAGTGCAAAGTTAATTGGAGATTCTAAATTCTGTGTTGGCCCTCTGATGGACCGGCGACCTGTCTACGGCATCCCCCGCTTTCGCCCAGTGTCAGTTGGGGTTGGCTCTGGTGACCCTGTTAAGGAGTAAACTGATATAGATGATTGATGGATGGATATGGCTTTTGAGGATATTGTTTTGGTGGTTGAAAGTCTTGTCAGTGCTCTCCAGTCAGAGTTGGTATCATTTACGTCCTGCTTCTGAGTGCTGTGTCACTAAATGAAGTGTGGGTGTTGGCAGATCTCCCATGGCAACTCAGTGAAAATTAAAAAATTAGTCTGTATTATGAAGGCAAGTCTGTGTGCCTGTTGGCTCATATAGCAGAGCTGGGCACGATGATGCAGTCACTTGGCACAGTGCAGCCACTCTACCCTTTTGAGATTCTATCAGCTTTAATGCAACCTGCCACCGTGGGGTACGTTTTCACACACAGTTACTTTTGCAAACACGTTCATTTGAATTACTTACTCAACTAAAAAAAAAAAAAAAAAACCTGCCACACATGTTGTCATTTTAATTTCATACTGTGAAAAGAAAGCAGGCGTGTTAGGATGATGAACGTCATTATAAACGTATGTGTGTAGTTTTGAAATTTCTACAGGACTCACTGTTGCCATTTTTCCTCAGAATTGATTTGATATTTCCTGTTCAAAACTTTCACAGTATGTGCGATCACACTCAAACACAGGTCATGAGGATGACAGGAGGAGAGTGAACAGAGGGTAGGATTTCTTCCGCTAATTCCCTTTTCTGTTTTCTGAGACTCTCTTCTGACCCAGTTTTTCTCTTTTCGTTTCAATTGTTTTCACCAACTTTATTGGACATTTTGAATCATCTAAATGCTGCGCCCTTTTTCATGGACATCTTTGAGAATGGTCTTTTGGGAGGCTCATTATTGGTGTGTTTGTTCTGTGCTTGCCTGTTGTCTCTGTGGTGAGGTTGTGTCTCCAAAACCACTAAAACAAAGTGTTTTAATAGATTTCCTGTAAGTGCTATAAGTGTTGTCCTAAAAAATGTGTACTGTTGTCCACATCTGCTTAGAGCAGTGCTTACATCATACATGGTTTGGCAAAAAGAAGTGATGAAATTGAATGTGCAAATATGAACACGGGATCCACTGTATGTGTTGAAATGGCTGTTTGTCACAGTATTGTACAGTTTTGAAACCCACAGATGCAAAGACATTTTATATTTGAGGCACAAAATGCTCGTCTTTATCTGACCGTCGCTAGAACGTGTAAGCTGATATTGCTCTTTAGGTGTTGGTTTTAACTGATAGTTAAACATGCTATCTATATGGCTTTTAAGGGAAACCAGAAGGGGTGTAAAATGAAACATGTAAAACTACCAGTGATGAGGCTGGCTTTTTAAGCAGTGCTCCAATTTGAGGTTGCAGGTCCCTTTTGAACTCCCCATGTTACTTCCCCTCTCCCCTGGGGCACACAGGAAGTAGGCACAGATGTGTTAAACCAATGGACACTTTGACAACACTGCCAGTCTGTAAGTTCCTCCACCCCTGCTCCCCAGCATTAACAGAAACTACCTTTGATGTCCGCAGCACGTGCAGTCTCACACGCAGCTCCTGATTACAGCCGCAAGCTGCTCTGCCCATCGCTGCCACCTCACATTTACAAACAGTGTCGCCATATCCCGACTGCGTCATTAAATGTGCTGGGACTGCTATGTTCTGAACAACATTATAGGCAGTGATATAATCATACATAAAAAAAACAACTTGTAAACTAGTCAAATGTCTTATCCTCAGTAACCCATTAATGAATATTTTCTTTTCCAAATGTGACCCAGAAATGTCGTTATTTACGAGTGATCTTTTTTTTTTTTTTTTTTCTCCAAATTTGTTGATAGATAGTAAGATTTGTGATGGCTACTAGTAGTAAACACAATTTTTAAAATGTATTAATCTGAGATTAGAAGGGATTACATACAGCCATCATAATCAGTTGAAAAAGCAATACTTTCCTTTATCAACATTTTTCATCAAAGGTATTTATTATGTGACATTTCTCTCTCTTTGTTCTGCACACAGTGTTTAGCTTCGGCTTCTTTGTTATGTAACTGACATGGTTTGTGGGATGCTAAAGTATCGACCTCTAGTGGTGTCTTCCACTCATTACACCAGTCCTTCGAGTGTGTTTTGATTCTGAGGACACGCTCCCCCCCCACCACTGAGTCTCGCACGTGCAGTGTGATGCATCTTTGGTGGGAGTGATTGTGATTGGCCCGCTGAAGGTCCAAAACCTCCCTCGTTGTTTTCAGTCTGTCCTTATCAACCACTGAAAGGAGAGACTTGTAACCAAGCAACGCGTTAAAATCACAACTATGAGCAATGTGATTTTTTTTTTTTTTTATACATCTGAGTCAGACTGTGGGAGACTGTGCATGACTTTGTTAGCTAATATTGCAGTAAACAGGTTATTTAATGGATGATGATTTGACTATTTTGCTCTTTATTTCAAAACTACGTTCCACAAAGTCAAAATTCTTACACTGGCAAGATAGGTATACCATAAAGTTCCACGAAGCAAAGAATTTGTTTATTCACAGGAGGGAAAAAAAATAGTGTTAAACTGGTAGAGATGCACAGTGAAAATGAGTGGGACAGACTAGGTGAGGGAGGGAACAAAGAGAGAGAGAGCGAGAGAGAGCGAGGGGGAGTGTGTGTACATATGCCTTGCTATAAAACAGACTTTGAATCCCAACCAGCTCAGTATAGCAGACAACTGTGCAGGACAAAGCAGCTCTCTTACACGAGGCTCTGCAACACACTGATAAACAGGACAGCGCGCTTCAATAGATTTTGCTGGAAAAATACCTTCCGACTCAAAAGAGCAGAGATGGCGACGATGTTCAGATACCCCGTGTTTCCCCATCTGCTGGGTGAGTTAATCCGAGATGCAATTTCATGCATTTTGTAGCAGCAAATAAAAGTGAAGAACTAAACTGTTTTTCAGTTTACATAATGTTTCAGAGGGAGTTCCCGATCAGTCATTCTTTGAAGTAGAGCGCGTGGATTCGGATTCAATTCTGGTGAACAGTAGCTGCCATAAAAGTTATTCATTGTGCTTCTGTATGTGCGCTGGGATTTGATAATGGGTTATTGCTTAAACGTTCAGTAAATCACAGCTATTGCTCACTTCTTTTTTTTTTAAATTTAACGCCTGTAAACAGTTTTTGAGTTGGTAATAAAAAATGTGGGTTTTCCACACTCGCACGTGTGAAATGCAGACGTCTCAAACTGCATAAAACGGCCAAAGGATACGTGACTGATATCTGGAAGTCGCAGACAACTAGTGAACCCTGGGTTAACTGCGCATCAGCAGCCTTGGGGATATTTCCGTGCCGTTTCGTGTGGCTCTGTGCTGTCCCGATGTGTCTCTGCATATGGTTTTTATATCATCTGACGGCAGGATGAAATGTTCCTCTTTAATCGGGGTGGGGCAATTACGTAATTCCCTTCATCACAACAGAGACGACTCCAAAACTCTGCTCATGTTAGAGGATCGGGCACGTTCAATTCAGGGTTCGAAAGGAGTGCAATCTCCGAGAAATAAACCATTGGTCTTTGTAACGCACTGGGATTTCAGTCACAGCAGGGGCAAATACATGTCTTTGTTTTCTACATTCAAATTTCTCTCCCAGAAGTGGTTAAATAAAAGTCTCTTTCGTGTTTTTTTTTTTCTGTCAATTCAGATCCGTGTGATCCTGGTCTGTCGCTGTCACCAGGGAGGAGTGTCATGGCGGAACCAGACTACCTGGAGGGAGACTGTGATGAGCTCATCAAACCCAAGAAGCTGATCAACCCGGTCAAGAGCTCCCGTAACCACCAGGACATGCACAGAGAGCTGCTCATGAACCAGAAGAGGTCAGGAGGCAGAACAAATACACCTTCAGTCTGTCTCTAATGGTTCTTCTTCATGCCCCTCTTATCTTGTTTCCTGCTAAACACGTAGTTATTTTTAAAGAGGAGATTATTCTTATCGGACAATTGTTTTATCATAGTTTATGGCACATAATTAAACCAGATCAGTGTTAAACAAAAATGGCTGCACTCCAAGTATGTAATTGGGAATATAATAAAGCACTAACTGACATTTCTTCACGTGCAGTACATGACCAGACAGTTAAAGGTTTATTAATTTATTGAGTGGTAAAACTCAACCAAAACAAAAACAGTCTCTAGGTCATCGTCATCATCTCCTTGTTTACCCCTATTTAACCAGGTTAGACAGAAGAAATCAGTACAGAGTCCAGACTTCGACTTTGACTTGACTTAGACATGGACTTTATTAATCCCACAGTGTCACAAATTGAGTTGTTACAGCAGCAAAGAAACACAAACAAGTGCACACATTAAGATAAAATGTACAAATATGTATACATAAAGTAAGATAAATAATAAGAAAAAAAGAAGAGTAGTGAATAAATTCACACGCACACACACACAAACTATATATACAAAAAAAAAATTATTAAATAAAAAAAATAAAAAGATCCAGGCTAATTTAGTTCCATCTCCTCTAATAGAGGATGAGTTAATGCTGTGATCCTGCTACTTTCTTCTAACTGGTCCTGTATCCGTGCAGACTGCACTTCTGCTTCTGCACTGTGTCACCGTGGTTGACTTCAGTGGTCCTTTTAACCTCCGGCAGCAGTAATATGTAAAGCTCAGCATATAAAACTTTAATGGCCGATATTATATAAAACCCAGAGTGCATTAGTTTGTCAAAAATCGGTTATGTAAAAGTCACATATACTGCACAGGATGAAGCTGGCCTGGCTCCTGATATTAATACTGGATCATATGACAGAGGATTTCATTCAGCCTTCAGTCTGTGTGGGCATCGGTGTGTGTGTGTGTGTGTGTGTGTGTGTGTGTGTGTGTGTGTGTGTGTGTGTGTGTGTGTGTGTGTGTGTGTGTGTGTGTGTGTGTGTGTGTGTGTGCGTGCGCGTGCGCGTGCGAATGCACACTGGGGTCTGTGATCACCCTATTAGCATGAATTGATTGTATGTTTTTTTTAACATGGAATGCCAGCAGCTTTGTGCCTGAACTATTAATAGGCATGTAAACACGCATGATGTTGACAGCTGTTACGGCACAGCAGCGATGCTCTGTCTTAGAACGGGTCAAAGAGTGAGATGCCTTTTGTAATGATAAAAGCAGAGTGTTAAAGAATGATGGGGAAACTGGCCAGGAAGAAATTTAATAAAGGAAGAAAGAAAAGAAAAAAAAAGAATTTTTAGGTTGTAAATGCTGCAGAAAATGGTTTCTAGTCATCTAGACAGAGGAAGTATCTGGGGGGGGTTTAGGGAGAGGGGGGATAAACTTGTTTTGATAGGGCTTTTTGTCACTAACTGAGGTACAGAGAGCTTGCCTGCATAGTAGATTAGTCACAGTGATGATAACAGGGAGGGGTGGGGCTGGTGGGTGGATGGATGAATGGATGGATGCATGCAGGGATGGATGGAGGAAGGAAAAAAAAAACACATTATGTAAGCAAGATTACAAAACAGTGTCTGGCTGAGGGCCTTTTTCTGCCTGTGCTACCTTCGCTGCAATGACCCTTCCTACACATGCACACACACGCACACACACACACACACACACACACACACACACACACACACACACACACACACACACACACACACACACACACACACACACACACACACACACACACACACACACACACACTACGGGCACACATGGAGAGGAATTTCAGAAATTCTGCCACCAAGACTGGTGAAGCATTGGATCAGATGGAGGTACTGATGTGTGGGATGTACACATTCCTCCCAGTCTGCTGGAGGTTGTGCACTTGTGGGAAGGTGGCGGGGGGGTCGTGGAGGATTGGAAGGTCAGTCATTATGTAAACGCTGCCCAGCATAAGAGAACAGCAAAGTCAGCATCTTTATAGCCTGCCTTATTGCTCCCAGTGACCTCGACCTCCTCCCTTTTGCTCAAAACCAGGCTGACCCAGTCGCATCTGCGGCTCACCAGGTGCTTTCATAAGACCCTCACTGACGTGGAAACAGTGCATTTAACTGCAGCAGTGACTTTCAGTAAAGTAGCGCCTTGTTGTAAATTAACTCCCACTGCATCTTGGAGCATTGTGAGCTGGGTTATGTAATCTTCAGGATTTAATAATGCATTTAATTACAGCTTTGTTGCTGCTGAACTGCACTCAGGTAGGCACGCCGTGTTTCTTGGGCAGACTAAGATCTGTCACGGCAAAAGAAAAATCAGAGACCACAAGCAGAGTCAAGTAATCCGGATCATAGGGTTTTTAAATTAAATGAATGAAGGGCGTGGGGATTTGGATTTTTGCCGAGCACAGTCTCAATCTTTTTGCTGCTCTTGAATTTTTTTTTTTTTTTTTTTTTTCATGTGTGGTACTTTATTGTGCCCTTAATCCTTTGTGGGCTTTGCTGTTTATTTGTTTTTGGCTTTTACAGCTGACTCCAACCATTCCCTGTTCCCCTCTGTCTTAAGCACTCCTTTACCCCTGTCTCATCTTCAGCCCCCACCTTTGTGTCTCGTAATTTGGAGGAGTTTGGAGCATGACATAACAGTTGGTATTTTTGCTGCTCTTTGAAAACAGACAGTCACACTTTACTGAGATGTCTCTATCCTCCCTTTGAATTTTGCTGCACAAACTTGGGCAGTTGTGTAACAGTACCACTGGTTTCTTCGTGACTTAAGACAGCCTTCATGTGAGGAATGTATTTGCACATAGTTTAAGAAATGCTTTGATGTTCTGGAATTGTTTTTAAAACGTGGAAAGCAAAGAGGGAAAGAAGAAGAGGCCTATGGTTTTAACCCACTTTTCCAAAGTCAGTTTCAGTGCTGGTAACCATCATGTATGCAGATTAGTAAATCTGGAGCAATCTGATTGGCTCAAAATCAAAACTTTCCTCATACATGATTGACATGTTTAATCCAGAACATCTAATACAGATCTGCATGTCAAACCAAAATGAGGTCATTGTCATCATCTGTTACGCATGAGTATGTAAACCAATTTCCCTGTGAATGGGGCTCTGCTGTGTCATAACGTGTGTCTGGAAGTTGTTCATTAAACCGTCTTGTAGTAACATGCTGTTTCACTGATTGATTCTGCACAGGGGTCTGGCTCCTCAGAACAAACCTGAACTCCAGAAGGTTCTAGAGAAGAGAAAGAGGGAGCAAGTCCTCAAGGCTCAGAAGGAGGAGCAGGAAGCCCACAAAAAGAGGAGCGACCTGGAGATCGAGCTCATGAAAAGACAACAGAAACTAGAGCAGGTAGGGTTTCGCTTAAACAATTACTAATGCAGATAGTAATACTGTAGATGGTAATTTATTTATTTTTTAATTTTTTTTTTACTATATCTGAATCACTAATACCTTTTATTTGGACTATCCAGTTTATATATGTTGCTTTTAAAAAAGACTATCGCTTCTGATTTAACTTTGTTAACTGTGAATTTTATGATGTTTTTACGACTGCAGCAGGAACTGGAGCAACATAAAATTGAGGAGGAGCAGGAGAACACCCCCGAGTTTGTGAAGATGAAAAGCAACCTGCGCAGGACCAAGCAGGAGACCGACGAGGAGGAACGAACCACCTAAAGACCAGCAGGGGTGCCTGGGTCGAGCTGACTGCGCGCACATGTTTGTGAGCACAGAGGGCGTCGGGATTGTGTGTTCAGCCGAGAGAGTGTGTTGTTTCTGTGGTACACGGTGGCGACCTGACCGTGGTCCAAGATGAACTTCCTGGCTTTCCCAACCTAGCTGTTCCTTCCTGCAGTGAGGAGAGAGACTTTACAGACTAAAGATCCCCCCCCCCTCTCCCCCTCCGCCCCCCTCCATCTGCCTACAACGTGCAAGTGCCAGCACTCACACCCACCCAGCAGCACACGGCACCCCCGCAGGAGGGACCTCACGCAGACATGTTACATGTTGCGTGCTTTTCAGCACAGACGAGCAAGCTTCCAATGAGCTCTGATGGAGAAGCAACCAAACACACACACACACACACAGGAGTTTTCATCCCCTCTGTTTTCACTCCTTTCTCCACAGAAAGCTGTCATTTCTACTTACTGTTATCGGTGTTGTCATTGTTGTTGGGTTTTTTTTTTAATTTTTTTTTTTTAATTATTATTATTTTTTTATTATTATTCTTACTTTCAGAATCAAAAAAGGAAAAGTGGACACTGGATGGACTCTTGAAGCTGTGTAATGTAAAAGCCAAACAAATGTGCTTTTGTTATTTATGTTTGTAGCTTTTAGCCCAGGTATAGGGGAGGACACTTTTAGTCATTCTGTATTTTAGTTTCTTTTACAGCATAGTATATGAAGCCAGAACAGGACAAAGGGAGTGTGTGGTTGTGTGAAATACTCAAGTTTGCTTTATTGTTGTTGTTCTAAACATGCCATTTCCTCAGCTAATGCAATTTTGAGCAATAGTAGAACTCCCAGGCATGAGAGTGACTTTTCTTTATATATTCTGTTGTTTTGTATGAATAAAAGTGTTACTAAATAAAATAATTTAAGTTTTTGTTAGGTTGGTCAATAAGAAGAAGCCTTGAGCAGTGTGATTAGTCTCCGTGTGCTTTTATGAACAAAGGCTTTGGGAGTCCAATTAAAAGTGTACACATGTAGGCCACCTGCTGTAAAGGATTTTATTGATCGGTAGTTCTAGGAATATCAGCATGAATCCTTAAACAGCTCTGATAAGCCTCCTAGAACTTTTATCACTGCAAAACAACTCAAGTGTTTCACCTTTCAAATCATCCAAAATGGTCTCCCGGTGTGAGCAACCGTGATAACGTTTGGATGTTAAAGTGCACAATCAGTGGTTATTTAATTATCACACAATAATATGGGTCTAACATTCTGGTTTGTGGATCACTAAGAGATGATTGTTTATTATCATGGGAAGAAGCAGATACATAACACATAACCCTGTGTTACTCTCCAGAATCTTCTTTTAAATAAATGTAATTTAAATTTTAACACTTTTGATTTATTTATTCACAGTGTGCTACTTGACTCTGTGGATTTTTTTTGTTTTGTTTTTTACTGAACTGATGCCACTCTTGTTTTTTCTAAATGAAATGTGATGCAAAAATAATAGCAAGGCGGTACGCCTATCAAGTCATCGCTGCGATAAACTCAGTTTATTTAGTCTGGAACTAATGTTGATTTTACTCAGTAGATGTCATGTGTTCAGCATAGCTGGAACAGCAATGGGGTCTTGGTTAGGTTACATTAGGGTTTTAGTGACAGATTTACAGCTCTGGAAAGTAATGACTCATAGACCTATTTCACGTTTCCTACTTTATATTTTGTTTTACTGTGGTACATTTAATCATTTTCATTGGCATTCTTGGCAGTGATTTGAGCTTAATGGTAGGTGAAGTTTAAAATAGCAGAATTAAAGAGAATCAAAATAGAGTACCAGCAGCATAGCACGTCAATAAAATGATGTTCAATTTGAATAGGAAATTTGGCCTATTTAGTTTCACTGATGATAATAATAATAATAATAATAATAATAATGAACTATATATAGTTTTGAATGATAAAACAGAAAAAAAAATCAAAAAATGATCTCGGGCACAATGAAACAACAAACAAAAAGAAGATACCATTTCAAAATACAGAAGTATCAATTCAAAACTGGCATTACAAATTCTGGCCCTCACCGACGTGGCAGCCCACACCAGGCCTAAAAGTGTGGGCATTGTGCGAGCTGCTCTGTAGCGCCCCGTGGGTTGGGGCCCGCATGTGACCAATGTCTCACGATGCATGTGGGCCCCGTGGCCCACTTCCAACGTCCTCCCTCACAGACTCACAGACTCTATGAGGCGCGTTCCCGGTAAGTCCGCGAGGATTTAGGGTTGTCCCACTCGGTCAGATCATCGAGTCTGTGAGGGCCCTCTGGCGGACATTTTGAGCCTTTTAAACACCCTCCGACTTTTGTGAAGACTTTTCCTGAGGGAAATTACCCCACGGTTCATAGCAAAATTCTCGACGTATTTACACGTAGTCGGTCTCCTCTCCAATAAGGTCCGGATACAGCAGCAGCCTTCTCGTTGTCCTGCCCACAGTCTGCCGCCCACAGATTGTAAACAAACAAAGCATGGAGGATGTTAGAAGTGACGGCTGCTCGCTGATGTGGTTATTTATTGGACGTTTTGTTTTTTTTTTTTTTTAAGTTAAATATCTGCATTTGATTAACTAACATTAATGCCTTTTCTGGTAATTCGCTAAAACTAATAAACATTATATAGGCCTAAATATAGCCAATGTAGAGGCTTATGTCTATCTATCTATGATATTTTTCACGATTCTAGTGTCATTCATTTTCTTTTCTTTTTTTTGTTTTGTTGTTGTTGTTGTTTTTTTGGGGTGTGTGTGTGTGTCTTTGTGACCAGTGGAGGGCAGTAAAGCGCAACCGACGCCTCTTAATATCAACGAAGAAGAATTCGCCCCGCTCTCTCATCAGTAAGCGACAAAGATGGCTGCCTGTGGGCTGCTCCGCTCCCTCTCTTCCCACTTTTCTACTGTTTTGCCTTTACTCGCTCGCTCCGCACCGCTGT
The DNA here is from genome assembly GCF_029030835.1 of Brachyistius frenatus. NCBI lineage: Eukaryota > Metazoa > Chordata > Actinopteri > Embiotocidae > Brachyistius > Brachyistius frenatus. The sequence continues at coordinate 832,220 of NW_027210696.1, forward strand.
CTCCGCTGCCCTTTGCTTCGAAGCATTATTTGGGCAGGACGCTAGCCTCCTCCAGCCGACTATCAGCAGGTGCGGCCGCCGTGAACGCGTTTTAGAGCAGCACGTTAAACTGAACATGTTTTTTTTTTTTTTTTTTTTTTGGCACGTCGAAGGTGACGTTAGCTTAAGGACGTGGTAGCTAACGACGCCTCTTGCCTATTTGTCTGTTTCTGTTTTTATTTATTTATTTATTTTTTAATCCGTTCTGTCTTTCTCTTGCAGCGCTTAAATTCACAGACAAGCACGAATGGATTCGAGTAGATGACGGCGGAGTTGGGACCGTCGGCATCAGCAACTTTGCACAAGTGAGTTACCTGGCCGTCGCGTGCGCGTACTCGTTGTGGTGCGCGTACTCGACGCGAGAGCGCGCACTAAAAATTCAAAAAAAAAAAAAAAAAAATGTTTTCACGACTTTTTGACCACTTTGCAGGAAGCCCTGGGAGATGTAGTTTACTGTGGACTTCCAGAAGTGGGAACACAGCTGGCTCAGCAAGGTATGGAGCTCAGTGAAGGACGCACCAATGTCATGAAGGGATGTGGAAATAAATTCTACCTGTTAACGGTCTGAAGTTGGTGATACAAATTTTACATACATTTTGTGATATTTGATCATTTGTTTAAGTTTAAATTTGTTTCCCCGTGGTTTTGTTGTCTGTTATACACTGCTTTGGTCCCTGATATATACATGCATATATACATACGTACATACATACATATATACATATATATTATAGCATGTATTTGTGCACTTTTTTTTTTAATATTTTATTTTTGGGTGAGATATTAGATGATTTGAACATTTATTGAAAGGAAACCGCGAGAAGTTTAGAAGGAAAAGTCACGATTTGGTGGAGCTGTTAACAACTCAAGACATCTGACGTGTGACCCCCAACTACATACTGATCTTTCAGAAAACAAAAAAGTTGGAAACCACTAGTTTCATCTTTAACAATGTGTTAGATTTGAAAAAGTTTTTTATTTCATCCAGTGTCAAATATTCATTTTAAAGTCGGAAGTATAAAGTTGCATCAAATGGATATAATCAAGTAAAGTACAAGTGCCTCAAAGTTGTTCTTGAATAAATACCGAGTAAAAATCAACAATGACGCCTCTACTTCTTTGATCCACATATGATTGAGTGGTTATTTGATTTAGTCATCATCACCAGTTATTCGTTTATGGATGAGAAGCTACTGTCGGAAAAACTCCCCGTGTTATATTTTTCTTCTGCCAGTTTAAAATCAAAGCTCGTTTTGGTTCAGCCTGAGCGCGTCAAAAGTGATGTAGAGAATAAGTTGTAGTCAGTTTGTCAGATTGAGAAAACGAGTTTTAAAAAAAAAAATTCTCAGTATTTCTGTGCTGTTTTGAACTTTGTTGGAGATGTATTTCATTTTAACACGACAGGCCTACCAAAGCTTGGATTTTTGTTTTCGAACAAAATCCATCCATGTCAATTGAGTCAACCTAATTTTGCACTATTTACTTGTGCTGTGTGTGTGTGACATGTCCGTGTCCAACTTTGACGTGAAGCTGACCGTTTCTGACGTTTGCTGTCACAGATGAGTTCGGAGCTCTGGAAAGTGTGAAGGCAGCCAGTGAGCTTTATTCCCCCTTGACTGGAGAAGTCGTAGAGGTCAATACGCTACTGGCAGACAACCCCGGTCTGGTCAACAAATCCTGCTACAAAGATGGTAAGCGCACTCAGAATATACGTAGTCCAGTCCCTGTATCTCATCCTGTTATGTGGACAAGTCATTTGAAAGTGAAAGTAGTGGATCATACTGTGGTTTAGGTCAAGGTAAAAAAAGAAAAACTGGAATGAAAGGAAGGTCATTGTGCAGTTGGCACGTTGACACTACTCTCTCGTTTGTTTCTTCTTAAAACTACAACTATTATCTTTTGATAGGTGTATATTTTTGCAAAAGAATGCTACATCTACACCATTACAGATATTTTGCAAAATAAATATTTTTTTTCTCCACATTTTGGCCTTTTATCCATATGTAAACAATGTTTTAGGTCACTAAAATCAATTATTATTTCTTTTAAACATCCTCTAAAGTGAAGATGTTCTAACATTTTGAGTTCTGTGGATCCACGTGGACAATAACAGTAAAAATGGAGCGTTTGGGAAGTCATGACACAATTTTCACATGCCTGGTGTTGTTTTGTTTAATGAGTATGAGCTTGAAAGAACAATGACGGCTGTATACTGGTTTCTTTATGTTTGGTTAGCACTCGCAATTACAATTTTAAAACCTCCCTATAAATACATAATTAGCTCCTATTGTTTTTCTTCTTAAATTAGATTCCGACAATGCTGACCAAGAATGGCCTTCTGGTGACGGTGGTGATTTAAAAAAAATATTTTATGTGAAACATCAACAACAACAAAATCGTTATGCTTTACAAATTATATCTTTGCTGGTACTTGTTCAAAAAAAACAGTAATTTGTTATTGGTTGAAAAGTACCAAGAATTCCAGACGAAGGGCTGTGAGGTTTAATTTTTGGACAGTAGATGGCAGTCACGCGACATAAAAGGACATAAAGCTGAAGCTGTTGTATAATTGAGTTTTATTTTACACCATGATTTCCGTATTTTGTTTGTGAAAATGTAGCTTTATTAACACACTCTGGATCCTGCAAATGAGGAGCATCTTTAGACCCAATAATAGTCTTCTTTTGTTCACGCGGTAATGACCTGCTAAACGTTAAAGTGAATATTCAACAACAGCTTATTCAGTTTTAAGTAATATAACTTTGAATACAATAAAAATGAGTTTGTTGTTCTCTGTGATGGATTATATAACTCAAGCAGCTTCAACATCTTATCAAGTTGATTTTCTCACTGTAGCGGGTACATGAAAACAAATTCCCATAAAAGTGTACATTAGAAAATGGTGGCAGTGATATTAATGTTGCCGTACTGCGCAAAGGCTGTAGGCACTAAAAGTAAACTGAGAATGCTTTAAATGTAATAGCTTAAATATTTGTATTTGCCAATTGTCTTTGCACAAAGTGCAGAAAATAGAAAAACACAACCAAATATTGGTGTGACCACTCTACCCTTAAAACAGCAACTGCCACAAGCACCAGGGTGACTCTATGGTGTTGAGATCGGGGCTCCGTTGGGGGCCAGATATCGGTTGCAGGACTCCTCGTTCTTCTTTGTGCTGAAGATGCTTCTTTCAGTCTGGCTGTAATATTGCGATCAGTGTTATGCTGCAGAACAATGGGACTGATCAGGCGGCTCCCTGATGGTATTGCGTAATGAATGAGAGGCTAAACATCTAATAAAAAAATTTTTTTTTAAACTATCCACAGTACTGTGTGTGCTTGTGACCCTTGACCCACAGCTCAACCTGATCTTAACCTATTCACTATAGGCTGGCTGATGAAGATGACAATTGCCAACCCTGCTGAGCTTGACCCTCTCATGGATGAAGCAACATATGAGAGATACATCCGCTCCATCGAGGACTAACCTAACACCCCCATAATAAGTGCTATGCTCCCTTTCCCCTTTTTTTTTTTTTTAAAACACCACTGGCAGGGAGACGCAATAGATGTGCCTGTCGATTACAACGCAATGTTTAGCATCTACCAGTGGAGCTCTGGAGCTCCAGCCTGCTGACCTGCCAGTGTTGTAGAGCTGTGAACTTTAGAAATCCTTTATCTACTGTTACAGATTGACTGACTTAAGGGGGACCTGCCAGGCTGCATTGACTCCACTTTTGAAGTGGAGTCAATGCAGCCTCAAACCCCCCCAAACACAAGAGACTGAGACTGAAACCCTGTTCTAGGACACTGTTAGACTTAAAAAGAACTTTGATCTTTATGGTATTAATTATGTCGGTCTGCACTGCATGTATGATAGCTAAACTGTGGACATGGGACCTGTAAAATAGAAAATAAACATTTCCTTACACATTTTGTTTTCTTTGTTTTCTATTCGCCGGTGTTTGGACTTTATATAAAATGTGGACAATCATTTTTACAGCTCGTGTAATATCATTTCAATGTGACTGCACGAGGTCTCACATAGGCAATATGTTGGACTCCATGTTGCATATCCAGCTTCAAGTTCGAACACGTTACACAAATACCAAAAAATTTGCCCCAGAACCAAAATCCAGAACACAAGACTGGAACAATTGCCCAATACCTGAGATTATGCTGAATGCACACTATAGAAAACATTAGGAGCGTTTACCCTCTTGTAAACTTTTTTTTTTTAATATTTTTTTTTACAAATATTCTCATAATCCACATTTTTGGACCCACTGTATCTTAGATGTCCTTGCCTCATCTTTACACTTAAAAAAAAACCAACAACCTCTTCTTCTGTAACCTTTTCTACGTTTGCATTTTGCAGCCGGCGTCTGTCTGGTAACGTAGAACTTGTAAACTTTCAGTATCGATCTTCGGGTCATTTCAGTGAACTGACCGCCCCACCGGGTACCGTAGAGAACCCGTCCTTGGCTGTTGGGGTTCGCCTGGCCCTGCCTCGAGGTGTCGGAGGCGCAGGGAGCCCTTCCATTCTGCGATAATCGCTCTCCAGCCTCTCCTTTCTCCGGACTCCCTCGTGCATCACGCTGGCGGTGAAGTCTCTCTCGTTAAGGAAGGCAATGGTCTCGTCCCTCTTGCGGCTCACGTAACCTTTTAGCACAGCGCTGTAGGGGTTTGATGCCGCGTCTGCGTCCGGATCTTCGAACTGGTGTTTGAATTCCATGCGGGTGATAACGGGCAACAGGAACTGCTTCCCCTCTGCCACCACAGCCCCGTCCCTGTGCGATGGGCCCAGAGCCTCGGAGACCAGGCGGGGCGGCAGAGGCACCAAGTCGCAGCCTGAGCGCTTGTCCACATACTCTCCGAACTCTTTACGCACCGAAGCTACATCTTGGAGAGAGCGATTCCTCCGCTCCTCTAGGTCTGTGATTATTCGCTGGGGATACGTCTGGCCAAACACGACGCCTGAACGATGAAGACGGCGGGGGCACAAGATTTCGATGTTAAGGTGCGTAACTCTATACCGCACACGGTATTAATTCAAAAACTCTCGTAACGGTTCTTGCTATTATGATTTCAAAAGGAGCAGCGGAACCTACAGCATTATGAATTCCTCACCTGCACGCCGCAGCACGGACGCAGGGCATTTCCAGGGTTTGTGAATTAGCTCGTCGGGCAGATCTGCAAGTTCAGGACACCACTTCCTGATGTAGCTGCCGTAGGGGTCACAGGTCAACGCTGCATCAATGGGGTGCATGACGAAGCTCCAGTGATCCAGGCCACACATGCCCCCATTCTGCCACATCATGGCATCTATGGCAACATCTGCATCCACCAGGGTGTCCTAAACACACGTAAACCACATTCAGAGGTGGTCTGGGAGATCAGCTGTCCACTCATGATTGGATAAACCAAATCGCATGACAATGCCAGGCGTCAACATGGTCTATGTGAGCGCATGTGTGCCTGTATGCACCTCACCTGGAACCAGCGGTAGCCCTCTTGCCAAGGCAGGTAGAGATACGCAATGAGAAAAGAGGCCACAACATGTCTCATGTAGTTGTTCATCCAGCCTGTCAGCCACAGCTGCCTCATGGCTGCATCAACCAGAGGGTAGCCTGTCTGACCTCGCTGCCACGCCTTCAGGTGGCCACGATCAGCGCTCCACCGCAGAGCCTGCAAATACCAGTGGAAGAATAATACTCCGTTCACGAACAGAATTCTTCACAGTGTGTTATGGGCTTTTAATTACAAATGGATAAAGTGTGGTGGCTAACTGACAAATCTAAAGTTTCAATTTGAGCCAATTTCAACCTTGTATGGAGGTCTGAGGGATTCCCAGGGGAGGTCAGGAAACAGCGTCAGCTCCCAGTAAGCTAAATCTCTCCAGGCCAGTTTGCGTTGGAACTTGGGGGGTCGACAGCGAGCTCCTTTAGCATCCCACGATAGCCAGCATGGGCTGAGCTGACCAAAGTGAAGGTAGGGAGACAGGCAGCTGGTGTTCGGAGCATCTGCCCTGCCCGACTCCTTTTCATACCTGTACACACCTGGGAAATGTGGAAATAATCATGCGGTGGTGTTCAGTGCCGCACTTATAAGCTTTCCTCCAAGCGCCGTTTACAAAGTGCATGCAAGGCGTCTCACCATCACGGAGAAAGGCCTCGAGGCGGGCGAGTGCTCCCTCTTCACTAAAATCCCAGGACTTCCGTATGTTGGCTGCCCAGTCAATCTGAATGCCAGAACGAACACAAGAAAAATACTGAGGACTGCGTGACGGAATTGTAATTGTATTCAGTCTTTCTCGCTAAAAGCTTTTGAGAACTGCTCTGCTGTGGTCACTCACCGTTGTGCCATCCTTTCTGCGGGGCATCCGAGCGAGGCCTAGCGAGTCCAAAGGGACACCCCGCGGCCATTGAGTGGGTGTAGGGAGAGATACCGGAGGGTCCAGGGGAACACCTAGTGGAGGCCCTGGGTTCTGTTTACAACAGCTCATGAAGTGAGACACTGAACCTATCCCTACATCACAGAAGAAAATCAATTACAGTTGATCAAAATGGCCCTATTGCGATTTAGATTACTCAAACATTATTTTGACCTTTAACTAACCTCTGAGTCCCACACCCTCTGTGCTGACAGAATAAGGGTCTCTGAGGCAGTAAGAGTGGAACATCCTGCATTCAACACCTTCTTTCTGCAGAGCTGAAACCACCACATCGTCCCTTTCCTTCAGCCAGGGCTCATACAAGGCGTTAGCCAGTACTGTTCTTGCCCCGGTCTCCTTTACCAACTCCTTAAGTGCATTCAGAGAAGACCCAACCTCATTCCCCTCTCCAGTTGCCTTGAGAAAGACAAGATGGCTGCCAGTGCGCTCCAGAGATGAGCGAAAACAAGACAACGCCTGATGAAGCCAGTATTTACCTGTTGAAAAAGGAGGACATTATCACACAGCAGCGGGGAGACTTGCAAATTGACCGTCTTCGGTTGTGCGAGAGGTCTTTTGGCAAAGCAAAGCCGTCACACTGCTTTGACAAAGTTTGCTGTAATCACCGCTTCTTCGAGCAACTTACAAGCTCCCCCCATCGCCACTGTAATCCCTGGTCCCTCCTCTTCCTCAGGGCTCCAGATGAAGACCGGGATGACAGGTGCGCCCACCTGCAGTGATCCCGTGAGAGCAGGGTTGTCACGCAGTCGCAAATCCCTCCTGAACCACAGCACTACTGGTGGTGGTGCTGACGGAGAACAGGGCAAGCCTACCGGCTGCTGACCAGCGCTTTTACGCCGCTGACGCCTATTCCTACAGCGTTTTGGTTTCTCTGATTGATTCACATCTCTCTCCCCAATCATTTGACCACCGTCTCTTACTGTATCTTGCTTGGAAATTGAGGCACCCTGTTCTGGGACACTGACAGCCTGATCGTTCCCAGGTGTCTGCTTGTTATATTTGTCAAGATTCGTCCGTGGTGCGCACTCCTTGCTCCAGGGTCCAGTTTGTCCTGAGTGGGTCTTTTTTCTCCTGCCATTTACACCTGCTTGCTGGGTGTCGTTGCTTCCCTGGGACTCGGATACGGAGTTCGGCTGAACAGCGCTGCTCGGATCGGGTCTGCCTTCAGGCTGCGGGAGTTGGGACTCTTGGCTGGAAGTTGACAGCTGGTGATCTTTCATTTCCAGTAGTGAGAGAGCCAAACCCAGTTCCAGTTCATCATCTTCAGTCTACAATTAAATGAGGACAAGCCATTAGTATCACTGTTGAAATTACTTCTTTTTCTTAAGTTGCTGTAGTTTAACATGCCAGTTCCAGTATACACTGCAACCCAAACTGCTCAACACCAAGATTGCTTTGCATTACGGACAATGAAGGCTGGTATTAATGATAAGATAGCTAATTTTTGTTTTGTTTACACAGTCATTTTATTGAGCTTAAGGTCGAGCATGCACTTTGTAAAGAACCACAAGTGTGTTTGTTTTTTTTTACTTATTTTAACATCTGTGTACAGACAGGGCTTGATTTAAACTTTATTAGGAAAACTGTATCGATACTGAGGCAGGCCTCCCTTTGTTCTCAAAACAGCTTCAATTCCTTGTGGTATGGATTTCAAAAGATGTTGGAAACTCTGCGTTGTCAGTCCTATAGCCATGTCCTGCTGGATGTAGCCATTAAAATGATGGTAACTTATGACCATAAAGTAATGCACATAGTCAATAACAATACGCAGATAGGCGACTTGTTGTACAAGTGTCCTTTACTGAATACATTTTTGCACCATCCTGTTGTGCTGAGAATAGCAGGAGTTCCATTAGGAGTTTCAGAAATTCTCAAACCAGCCAGTCAACAAATATGCAATTCTAACGTGAACTGTAACAGAAGCTCCTGACCTGTATCTGCATGTTTTTATGAGCTCTTCTGCTGCAACATTATTGGTTGATGAAAAAGCAGGTGTACAAGTGTTCAATAAGTGTACCTATTTCTGACTATCCTCCTAGTTTGCTCCACTGGTTCGAGTAGAACAACTTACAATTTAAACATCTTTATTACTACTATGTTTGCGCTAATGATACTTATACTAATATTCCTGTTTGGTTTATGAATACTTTGTTAATTACGTCAATTAATTCTCAGCAGAGCTCTACACAAGAGCTGCAATGATTGGTCAATTCATCAATCGGTTCATCGACAGAAAATGAATCACTATTTTGATCATTGATTAACGATCAAATTCCTGATTCCAGCTTTACGTGTGAATATTTAAGGGTTCCTTAGATCTTTTTTTTTTTTTCCACTGCAGACATTTTGACATGTCACAGTAGAGAAAGCAGTTGAATTAAAGATGGTCCAGTTCCATTTAGCGTTCCAGTAAGTGATGACGGTAAACCAGCAGGCACAAAATCTGCTCCTCCTCTAAGTGGAATGCGTCATTAATACACCTGTGTTTTCCCTACAATGAGCTTTGGTATACACTGGCCGGCAGTTTCTGACAGTTTTAAGACTAAGGGGCTAATTTATTCACCGAGGTAATAATCAATCTTGGAGATATCTGTGACTTGCAGCCCTACTCGGCATGAATCTGAGCAGAGGTTTCATCGACCAGAGTAAGTTGAGTGTGCAGGTGTGATTAGCTGTGAGCTAACTATACGTAAATTGAGCCTGTGCCATTTTGGCTCCAAGCAAGACTGTGTTGCGTTAAGTTTAGTACAAAATCTAATTATATCATTTTTATATATTTACAAATTTAACATGCCAAAAGTCAATTTCTTTTCCTCAGGAGTATGTAGAACAACAACAACAACAACAAAAAGTGCCATATATTTGCTCTATCCCAGGCTATCTTACGGTGAGTTGTTTGCGAACACTTTAGCCACAACAAGTAAACTCAATTTAAATTCTGCCTCTAATAATTGTCAACAAACACAAAAGACACAAAAAATAACTATTAAAAAACAAACAAAAAACGCTCTTTTCTTCTGATTTGTTCTCAATTGATTTTTAAACACTCCCGTTGGTTTCTGATGAACAAAATCTATTCAATGAAACATATTCGTGTCCGTTTTGCGTTTATTTTAGAATTTCTAACCACTTTGCAAGTGTTGATTTAAAAACCTGCAATGCCATAGTTACATTGAAACGGTCACTGACCTTGATGAAATATCCCTGATAGATGGAGGTGAGGGTGGAGTGCAGGCTGCTGTTGGCCGTGGACAGAGGCCGGATGAGGGACGGGAACTGCGAGCGGGTCTCTTGGTGCCCCAGGACGGACACACACATGGCAAAGAACCACTCTGGATCCTCTCGACCCACCAGCACTTCCCTTAACATCTTCCTCACCAGCTGGGCTCCCTCCGCCGGAGGAGGCATCTTCATGTGAGAGGTGACGATCATTTTTTCTATGTTTAAGCTTGAAGTTCAGGCATTCGGCTCACAAACTGCTCCACATTGCGAACATACCCAAACTACTGGTTACTAAACGACAGCTGATTTCCAGTTACACAAGCCATGTGTTAGTGTTTTGTAACCTGCAAAAACTAAAGACATGTAATGGGTAAATATCACCAGTAGGGGGTGCACAAATCTAATAAATAGGAGCTGTGTATGGAGGCCAGTGAAACCCACGGGCACCTGGCCGGTTTTTTTTTTCACAGCCTATGAGTAACACATGGGACTCCTTGTTTATATTTCATTAATTTGATATTATCGAAGAGCGATATAGACTCAATACAAGCTATAGGAATGTTTGTTTTTGTCATAGATTTAAGTTTCATCTTCCTGTCGACAGCGAGTCGTATCTGTCAACTAAAATGTTTCATGATCGGGGGTCCCCACAAGCTAAATCCAATCAAACATAGATCCCTGGTTCAATTGGAAGTGATGTTAAAATGCTGGGGGGGACATCTGCCTTAAGATAATCATTCTACAATTTTTTTACGTAGCCTTCATCTTGACAGGAATGTTGTCCTTTTCAAGTGTATTCTGTGATGTGAAAATGAAAAACAAAGCCAGGAGACAATGTATCCAGCAGTGAATTTTTAATCATGGTCTGTATTCACGCTGTTGAAGGGTTGCTAAGTAATTGATTTTTTTAATGAGATGATGAATAAGCTTTTGAATGCACGCAGCAGGGGACAATGATTTGTGACACTTGTGGACCAAACTACAAAATGCTTTGTGTAGTTGATAAGCTCCACTTGTAATCCTGTACCACAGGAACTACTCAGAAGTTGTATTTTGCACGTGCTGTCAAGAGAAGTGTTTGTCAAGTATTTCTCATATATTCATCAAAAATGTGACTCAAGGCTTCAAATACAAGGACATACAGTTTCAGTTGTTCAGACTATTATGTCAAAGGTATGCAGAGTGTATGAAGGGAAGATGTGTTGAGAGCTGTGGAATGTGAAGAGAGGGAGAGAGAGAGAAAGAGATTGAGAGAGAGAGAGAGAATCAATAGTGTTTAGACAGAGAAGTGGAGTCTAAGTGTGTGATCAATAGAGAGCAGAGAGGAGAGATTAGCTGCTTTTCTCTCTCAAACTAACACTGACAAATTGGTGAATTGGTGTATCGGCCCTTGGGCTAAACGGATTGACCTGCTGTTTCCATGTTGTACCGTGTACTGTCAATAAAGATCTGTGTTCAGTGTGGGTCTCAATGAAGACAGTGAATGAAGCACCAGAGGAAAGGAAAAGGGGAGAGGAAGGAAGGGAAAGGGAGAAGTAGTCGAAAGGTGGAAAAGCAAAGCGACGCCCAGGTGCCACGTAGCCGAGATGCTCACAAAATGTCCACACCTCTATCTCATTAACACATACGTGCACTCACATGTGCATCCTCGTGCACACTGTTATAAAACCATAATAACGTCTCCAGGAAAATTAATGGAAAGACAGATTAAAAACTAAGTGAGGAGAAACGGGCCATTGGTGTAGCTATTTGCAACTCATAAATCATTCTGACACACCCACGCGCATGTAGACACGCGCACACGCCGCGCGCGCGCGCACACACACACACACACACACATCCACACACGTACTGTAATTAACCACAGGCTATTTACTCTCTCCTGCTGTAAATTAGACATGCAGACACAGTTATTACATTAGGGGGATCTGCCATGCAGAATGCTAACAGGAGGAGGAGGGGGATACTCGTGCACACAACGACCGGCTCATACAAACATAACACACACACACACATAGATGTACACAAGAAAGAGGGTATGGAAGAATCATAGACTGACGGGAGTGAAAATGAAGCTGCAGCACAGAGAATAGGGGCCCCCAGCTCTTTGTTCCCTGCTGCATTTCATTATCTGAAACGCCAGCCAACACACACGACACACACACACACACATACAAAACGCACCTCCCCCTTCCCTGAAGCTGTCTGCCTCCACTCCATGCACACAGCACAAAAAAGAGAGGAAAATAGAGATACTGCGTCAGTGCCATTCAATGGCATCTGGACAAGCATGTCTGCACGGTCATCCTTAGCGAATCAACCGGTCCTGAAGGTGCTCTGAGTTGACCAGTTCCCTTCAACCTGTGCCGGTAGAGAGCACAACCCCATACATTCTATTTTAAACAGGACAATAGGAGATCAGGACTTGATTAAAGCAAGTATTGATACTCCGTCTTCAGTAGCTCGTCTCCATCTAGTTCATCTGAAGTATTTTTTTCTAGCAGTCCTTCTGTTTGTGTGTGCGTCCTCTGGTTCCCTCTTCCTCCCTCACCCCTCTCTGTCCCTCTGTTTTCCCACGGTGATCGATAGCTCATTACAATCATTGACTGCGGCTCATCAGCACCTGTTAAGGTCTGGAGAGGCAGAAAAGGTGCATGTGCATCTGAGAGTGTGTGTTTCGTGATGCATGCCTATTGATAAATAGAGAGATTGGTTTAGAATGAGTCAGAGGTGTCTGACATTCTAATGGTTATTTTCTGATTCACATTTATTGCTGCGGGTGTCTAGTTTGTCGCCGCTTTATGGTCCGTGGTCTTGGGGAACATCTTATTATGCAACTCACGTGGGTACCATGGTTTGTTGCTATGGTGATTGCCAAGGGAGCCAGAGTATTATAGGTGTTTATCCTAGACAGGAGCAAGGCTACTCTCTGTCTATCAGGACAAGCTTCAATTTACCACACAGTTTGGACCACACATTAAGATCAATACAATCTCAGAGGGACAAAGGGAAAATGCAGAATACAACACAGTCAAGTATGGATGTGATTTAGCAGTTTGATTATTCAGTATTCATATTCCTGGAAGAAAGCGCTTGTTCAAACATTCAGTTGTTGGTTTAATGCGTCACTGTAGGGTTTGTTTTTGGAGAGGACAGGCTGAGGCGAAAGAAGCAAACAGAGAAAAAGACAGACTCTGAGAGACTATTAGAAACTACAAACCCATGGTTAAAGGCAAGGAGAAATGTGTTAAAAAGAAAGAAAAAAAAAAAAAAGCACACAAAATAAAAGAAACAATTGTTAGATCCCAAGAAGTTCCCCATGGATTCATTCACAGGATGTGGTCTCGGAAAAGAGGGAAATTGGTATAAGAGTGTGAAGTTTTAAGGAAAAGGGGATATAAATAAAGTGAATACAATGGAGGGCTGAATAGAGAACACATCTCTCAGACCATGCATAAATTACACACATCATTTACATATTCATTATGTTTTGTGTTCTAATGAGAGTATTTGCTTAATAGCTCCACCACCACTGGCAGCTTTTGTTTGACGCAGGAGAATTTAAAAAGGAGGAGAAAAAAAAAGAAAAACAAAGGAGCAAGGGTCATCTCGGTAAAGTCGGTGAGGTCAGCGGTGCACAATCAATTTTACTTATAATCGAATCAATCATATTGTTGTAGTTTGAATGTGTGAAGAAGCACAAGCTGCTCAAGGCTCTGAGACATGTGAAATGAAGCACACATGATGGGGGTTGGTAAAAGTTAATTAAAACAACACAGCTTTCTCTAAACTCATAGCTCTCTTCGTCCTTCCTCTCCTGTCTCAGTGGGATAAGTAACTACTGCTTTAATTACCTACAGGGCAGTCACTGAGAGCATTCCTTCAGGTGCCAAAAGAGTCTTCCAAACGACAACAAAGACCAGCGATTTGCGGCGCGCCTTTAAGAAACGAAAAGTTGCCCATGTCTCAACGAAGTAATAGACAAATGCAGCATTACATACAAACTGAGGAGGTTTGATTCAGAAAGTGAATGAATGAAATAAGGGGAAGAGAGAGGGATGGAAATGTAGAGACAGGGGGAAGGGCAACGGAGGGATGAGCTACAAATGAGAGCGATGGCGGTGGCAGGTTGGCACAGTGCCATCCAGTCAGGACTTGAGCGGGGGCGGGCATGGGCATGGGCGAAGGGGTGAGGAGAATAAGAATAAAAGAGGAAGAGGAACAGAACTCCATACTGCTACCATGGTGCCACCTTGGCACAGGCATAATGGGCTGTAACAAACAGGGGGCTGGGCAGAGAAAAGGAACACGTGAAAAATATCAGAGGATGGTGGATCGTAGAAGTAAGTAAGATACCAGCCGACAGAAGATGACTCGGATGTAGATGGATGAAGAAAGCATAGAGAAGACGAGAATGGATGATACTCAAAAACCGTACATGACGAGCGTCGGTCGTATGAAGAGAAATGGCGTCGAAACATCTTGCGTTGCACCCATTTTCGGACGTTTCTTCTCTCGATGCCAGCCGCAGCGTGCCAGCCAACGGGCAGCGTGCCAGCTTGCACTCGTGGCACACACGACGCGATTAAAGCGGATGGCGAAGAACTGTCATACTCAAAGACAAGGGGACTCACCTCTGAGGATTTGCTACTAATCATCGTTTGTTTGCTTGGACAAAGCCAAGAAGAGGTGCCCGGGCAACCGTTGCCAGCGATTCTGTGATGGCATCTTTTCAGTGCCGGCGAGGGCACAGGGAGAAAGATGGCATGCTGCCAAGGCAACATAATACACACATTTGTAAACAGAAACCTCCATACGGTGAGCAGAACATTTCGGATGCCTTGAATGTTTTCGGCAATGGCTTCCCCTCAAGGGAGAGACTAGAGACAGATGTGGCACCATGCCAAACGGAAAATGTGAGGCGTTCGCAGGTGCCATTGAAAGCTGTGCAAAACCACAGCAAATGCAGAAAGAAAAAGTAGCAAAAAGGTTAGAACTGGAGCCACAAATGCGACTGTGGTGGTTACGCGACAAAAAACATTTCCTCGATGCCAACTCTGCCCAGTGCCAACTGCTGCGCTGAAAGGAAGTTACTGGCCATTACAAAGAACTACGACAAGGGATTGTACCATTCCACTGTGGAGAGGAAGAGTATGCGGAAGAAGAGGAATAATACGCACACTGAATAAAGGATATAGAAGGGAAAAAATGGGGAATTTTGTGCTTAACGAAGAACAGTCGGAGTGGGTGGACAAGGATGATGAAGAGCCTCTTCCCTGCACTTGCACACCTGGGATGTTCTTAAAGGGATATCCCCTCAGACTTCTGTTTGTGTTAAAGGGAGGGATGTGTTGGCATCATTTCCAGGGTGTCAAGCTGTGTTTCTCTATTGCCAGTCAAGGAGGGTGCTGCAGTCGTCAGGGGCGGGCAACTGTCTGGGCATCTCATCTGCAGCTAATTAACAGCCACACACTAATTCTAACAGCCGATCATAATTAGCGATTTAATCGCTCGTCAACGCTTTTCTCCCCCCTAAATTGTGCCTCCTATTTGGACACGTGCGGATAAGCTAAGGAACGCTGGATCCCCCCCCTCCCCTCCTCATCGTCCTTCTTTCCTTCATCCTTGGCTCCAGACTCCAGTGGGATCTTAATTAAGCCTGGGCTTCATTATGCAAATGGAGTACAATAAACGACAGCAGAGGTGGAGCTGGATACAGACTAAAACGGAACGGTGGGAGGGGAGCACTGGAAGTGGAAAATGAAGAGATGTGGAAGGTTACTGAAATCTTCTATTTAATGTTACCGCGTTACATTAATTGTATTTTGTTGTTACATGTATGTCTTCAGCGTGCTACAACCACATGTGGTGTGAGAACCAACATTTCACACTCTGATGCTCCAGCTCTGCTGCCACTGGGAAAAGTTCTCTGAAATAACACTGGATATGGAGAATGTCATCTCTCACAAAGAAAATTCATAAGGGAATGGTGACAATGAACCCCTTAATATCACCAGTTGGCTGTTGTTGTGGATACCAAGGAAGATGATAGAGATAAGGAGAGGTAAAGAAGGCAGACAGAAACACTGACAGTGGCAGCAGCATGGCAGCTAATGTCATCTCAGTTTAATCATCGCATGGGATCATGGGGTTCATGAAAATTCATTTGCATATCATTAAATGAAGAGAGGTTATTTGGTGCGGGTAGCCAAAATGGGATTGGATGAAGGACGGGAAAAAAAGGAAAATGGAGGGGCTCGTTATTAAACAGCAATGTTTTATAGTCCGCCAGCCGATTCATTTAATTTGGTCGTAATTAAAATGTGTCAGACTCAATCAATCATTCCAACAGGGTTACTATCAATGTTTCAGTCTGAAAAAAGACTAATCAGTGGATATGCAGTCAGACATTTTCCAATAACATTCGAAGTGCTTTAGTCTACTGTCAAGCTTGACCAATGGACTTTTTTTTGTTTTTTTTGTTCTGATTTATCTGAAGGAGTGTGTCAAAACATTCAGTTTAACTTCTGTGTATTGTGTCAGGACATGTCTATCTCTGACAGGTGGTGATGCACCCTGTGTTAGTCAATAAGAGGGTAGCTCACGCTGTCCTTTTGACCTTAGCAATAAGCTGTCCGTGGTGTGCATGTATGTATGTGTATGCCTGTGTGCATTTCTCATTTGCATAAGTGATGTAATTAGACCGCCCTTTCACATGCAGATCAGTTTGACAACATGGCAATCACTCTAAAACACACATACAGCCACACACACACACACACACACACACGGCAGCACACGCTTACTGCCGTGACCACCCCCATATCATGGGGAGTCTGTTGTCTGTGAGCAGAGAGTGTAAAGATTAACATAATCCAGCTAATAAGTGTGAGTAATATTCACACAGTGACGCGTGGCATAGACACCGTCCTGCTGATGCGTATTTGTATCTCATTATAGATGTAAAGTACTGTGGCCGCCAGTGGCGTGGGGAGTTTGGGGGGGATTTAGAGGGGGCAGTGTGGAGGAGGGATGGTGAGGGGTCACAAAGTGTGGAACTGAATAAGGAGACACCCCACAATAACAATAAACAGCAGTATTTTCCCTAAGTTATCCTCGTCACCCTTTGAGATCTATTAATAGAGTATAGACGGATTACACCATGTGCCTTATAACCACAATGCTGGAGATTAAAGGAAGTCTTTCTAATGTCTCCTCAAAATCAGAAAGACATTTCCACTGATTTTGCTGTTTGTTAACAGCAGTAAAAAGGCAGAGTCAGTTTTTGCAGCCAAATGTAGGAATTATAAATAGAATGTATTTGCGCTTGCAGGCTAGCTCTGCCACATGATTGATTAGGATGGTGTGACGACCATTAAAAAGTCATTTAAAAGATGGATAGGGACCACATTTCCAAATAAAAACCACTTTATACCTGATGAAGTGCTGAACAAACTCTCCTTCAAAGACATTTACTGATTACTCTCGGGGTATGAGTGAGTGTAACGTGTGGGAAGCACCCATGAACTGGTGTAGCTCTGCATCAGCTGTAGAGGACTCCAAAGCAATTGTCTGCCCACATTCAGGCAGAGTGGTAGAGCTCACGTTTGGAACATTAAAATTTGACTTCTTTTTTTTTTTTTTTTTAAGATTAAAAGAAGCCGCTTGATATTAATTTGGACAGAGGTGTAATTTATCTGGAGGCACAGGCAGACAAAAGGCACAAACCTACACATGCACACACTGATTGAAAATGTATCTGATAGCACAGCATCGCTACAGCTGCAGCCTTATCCTAAGAAGCAGAGGTGTGTCTAAATGTGCGAATGTATTTCAGTTCTGTCTCTTTAACTCAGGGCTCCACCACAGCAGCATGCTTTGGGATTCATGCATAAACATGAGCTGGCCTTTCAGCTCTCTCCTCACATAACCAATCTAAATCTAAATGAGCCCCCACTACAGATACACCAGCAGGCAATGACATTACACCCCCTCCCCAGCCCCAGCCCCAGCCCAACCCCCTACTCTACCCTACTACCCCCAGCGACACATATACACCAGCAGGCAATAATTTCACGCCATCCCTCAAAGCCCCCCCCGCCCTCCTCTACCTACTCTCCACGCACACACTCACTCGTACCCCTTTTTGCCGCAACCCCACCAGCTGCACAGTACTCATTTGATTAAGAGGGGGAGGACAGGGAGAAGGAGAAATGGTGGGGGATCACTTTATCAGGATGACTTTCTAAGATGGCTATCATGAGCTACGAAGCTATCTCAAGCCCTCTTCTGTGTTTACTTTGCTATTGTTCTCCCCATGTATCTGTTAGGCTCCTTCCCACAACACCACACGGAACACAGCGGTTACATTTTCCGTTGTTGCATCTCTGTGCAATGGTTAAGCGAATAGCTTGCTGCTGGAGAACAAGAAGCCGATTCCAGTTTGTGCTTGACTTTTGCGTGACTGAGCGAACAACACGTTCCTGTGTTCATTTAAGTTTTTTCCTCTCTGGCAAGTTGTCTCATCAACCACTGGAAAGTTTTACATAAGAAAGAACAAAATAATAAAATCGTCTCTCCCAACCCAAGCTGTGGTCTTTGAAATGTTGCATATGAAAATCTGTGTGTCCTAAATGTGCTGTAGTGTGCAATTTTCCTTCCCTCTCTCCCAGAGTCGTAAAACACATTATCATCAGCAGCAGCAGGAGCAGCAATGTAATTCATCCGAGGTCGTTAATATTCATCATATCATTTAGTCACAAAGGAAACTCATCTGGCTGAATGTCACAGATGTAATTAATGAAGTGACCCCAGAGGTCATGGCTTCATTCACCAAACGCCTTCCACACACTGCTGTGTTACACACACATGGTTGCACATCTAAAATCTTTCAGCCAGACACACACCGCTGCCGCACATACAACCTGGAATATGAAACGCATGTATAACAGGCAGACGCCCTCGCATACCACAACATTCACAAAATGGCTTCTCTCGGTTACACCAAAAGGATGAGACTAGAGCGTGCACCAAAGCAGACTTTATTTAGCTCAGTGGAGTATGGGGAGGGAAAGGAAGAGAAACACATACCAGCAGGGGAGAACTGGGGAAGGGAGAGTATAGAGACACACTAAACCACTGGAGCAGGACATAAGGACAGGTGCACATCACAGGTATCTTTTTGGTCATCACTATGGCAACAACATATCCAGAAAAAAACGAAAAGAATTGTTTTACCTACAATAAGGATAACAGAGTCTCTTCACCATAGAGGACTCCAATATGTACATCTTACAGTCACTAAGATCAAGAGAATACGAGAGAAATTAAATTTGAAATAATCAGTATACAAAAAAACTGCCTTTGTGGTATTTGGAATGCACATTTCTGTACAGAAGAAAGCTCATTGGTATTGTCGTAAACATTGGTTAGTTTAAGAACAAAACATGACAGAGTTAGTCAGTCCACATCCTTTGGAAAGTTGGCTATGATGTCAGTCTGAGTTCAGCAAAGCTGTTTTAGCCGGACAAACTAGAGACATTGCAACACAGAAAGACACCATAATGGTGGAAGGTTTGGGGCTGAACTCCTTCAATTAACTATGCAGTATCTCCATAAGCATTGAGAAGTTAATGCCCCAAGAGGGTTTCTCTGTAACTGGAAGCTTGAAAAAATATTTCTGGTTATTACGAAAGCCATTTCTGTCTTTTCAGAGAAGGTAATTAATCGGATACTGAAAAACAAACTTGATGTAATTGAGCCCCACATATCCATTTGTTTTGAACAGAATAAAAGAGGAGCAGTTTATCAACAGCATCACAGGTATCATTACAGTTTGTAGTCATTAAAGCCTAGTGGTAAAGCAATCAGAGCATGCATCTTTCTACAGTATCGTTAGAAACTACAGTACATTAGCAGCAAACTGGACATCCTTAAGGGCTGAAGTTCAACACTATGGTATAAAAGAAAAATAAACTGCAACATTTCTCAAGAGAAGTAAAACTCTTCAACCGCTATATTACAGACTGCCATGGCTCTAGTTTGGGGTTTTGGTTACAGTCTCCAGTGTGCTTATGAGAGGCAGAAAACAGTAGCTTAGATACAGGGACTCCTTCCTTCTTTAAAAACAGCAATACATCGTCAAGTAAACAGTAGCGCTTATTTTTGTAGGTCATATGGTTAAAGTATTATCACGTCTTTGGATTTTTGTCTTAAAGCATTAATTATTGTTTAGCTATTATTGTTATATTATCATTATTACAGATAGAATAAGGACTGGTTGCAAATGAACAGAGGAAGAAACGTAGAGAGAAAAAGTGGAAAGTGTGTAGGGAAGGGAGAAGGAGGGAAAATAAATTAAGTGTACAAAAATAACATCAATAACAATCGAAGTTTTTTTTTTTCTCAACTTTGCGCAGGAGCTCCTTATCTGTAAGTGGAAAAGAGAGCTATGTCTCAAACATCCAATGAAGTCTCGAGTCAACCATACAAAAGCTAAATACTGTACATTTACCCCTCACACTATTAAACACTTTAGTTTCAATAAGGTTTTTTGTAACAATCTATTACTCAGAGGTGAAAAGCTCAGATCTTTGAAATACAGAGATGTTTTTGTAGATATCTTTTAATACTTACTCCAAGGTTAAACCTGGCCTATTCTGTTTTAAAAACAGAAAAAGAACAGTATTAAGATCACATTTGAAGCAGAGCCATGTTGAGCTGTTGACCTGAGCATAGAAAGCTTTACATTAATCACATAACATTGGTAAGCCATTGGTATATTCAAATAGAACGGAAAGGCAGTAAGTCACCTTGCCTGAACATATCAAAGCTGTCATAATCTTTTCATAATCATGACACTATTATATTGAAGCAAGACAGTTTATCTCAATCCATAAGATTTATATTAAGAAACTATTACTAAACACACACGATGTAAATTTGAGTTTGGTTAAAGTTTTCATATACAGTATAATGGTTGAGTGCTATAAAAAATAGTTTTCCCCTTCGAGGACAAACTGGCCTTTTTCGTTCTGTGCTATTTGGGCTGTTATCCACTAAAGGAACATAGAAGGAGTACATGTACAACAGAAGACTCATCATTGGCTTTTGGAGGGTGAAGCTGCACTCTAGCACCGTATCAGTCTATTGGTAATCGGGCTTACCAATGCCAGCTGCAGATCTCACCCCTTCACCGTACAGACGTCAGCTCTGCAGTTTGTTGTTGAAAACAAACATGTTCAAACTAAATCCACAGACATGTAAAATTTTGGTTATGAGCTTTGGAATCTGAGTCAGTCTTTACAAAAGCTCTATGCGAATACCCCTGTGTATTTCAAGGGTATTATTCCGTTTTTTTTTTCTTCTTCTTCCACTGTTAACTGCTTTGTTTTTCTTCAAGTTTATTTTTTGGAGCTCTCTATTTACACTAAAATCTCTTTGACAATTTCTTTTCCAGCCTCGTACAGACTGGCACTACATGCTACACAGCTAGTCATCTAGCACTGTCTGGTGGAGGGCCCACTGTGAGTCTGTCATGCAGACTGAGAGGTAGACTGCAGGTCTAGCTGGGCAGTGAGGTCACATACTTGGAGAATGCTCTTTGGCCTCTGTGGCATCTGGTTGTTTTTTTTTTGTTTTTTTTTTATCAAGGTGGTGTTTGGTTGTAGTAAGGTGTCTCACGGAATAGGGAGAGGAGCTCTTTTCAACAAGAAAGGACAAACCAGGAAAGAGTTTAAGAACAATATGAAAAGAGGAAAGCTGCTGTGGAGAGGACTTGGTTTGGGCTCTCTCCTACTTTTAGTTGGGAGAGTTTCTCTTTGGGCCTCTGTGGCTCTGCATCTTTGGGGTGCTCAGGTTACAGGGTTGGCAGCAGTGGACAGGGTATATGTTTCGAGGTCGACAGCAGTTGCAGGAGGGGGTTTTGGTGAGAACATAGTCGAAGGAAGCATCCTGCCTCTCTAAGCTCTGTCTCTCTCCCCTGCTCCTGCTGACAGCTCAGCCTGCTCCCTCTCTGCAGAGTCAGAGCTAAGGCTCCTGGCCCTCTTCTCCTTAGCTCGGGCATTCTGGAACCACACCTGCAGAAAACATTTACATGAATAAATATTAAACATAATCTTTTATGAAGATTTCAGATTTTCTTATGTCTTCAATATTTGAAACTATTACCTGCACCACACGGTGAGGCAGCCCAAGCTCCTGGCCAAGTGTCTCACACTCGAGTCGGTTGGGGGTGCGGTGACTCCTGTAGAAGTCTTTGAGCTGGAGCACCTGGAAGTGGCTCATCTGCGTCCTTTGGCGCTGCTGCTGATGGTGGTGCTGCTGCAGAGTTTGTGTCTCACCCCAATCTGAGCTTGATCCCCCAGGTCCTTCAGGACTAGGAGATCCTTGGTCAGCCATACTGGAACCTTCCTCACACGGGTAGTCCTCATCATCTTCCTCAAAGTCATCCTCCTCCTCTGGGTTGTTTAGATTTGTGGTTGAAGACAAAGAAGTCATAGGTGGCTTCATAGTTAACTCTTTGTTGCTGATGACAAAGCCGAGGCTTGGGAAAGGGTTGGAAGAGATAGATGGGCCTGGTCTGTCCATGACAGATGACAGAGCCATCCCAGTCTGCCCAATGGAGCCGTTACTCATTGCTAAGTTGTAGCCTGCTCTTTCAGCCTCCACCCAGTGGCGTGACCTCATATGGGCGTCCAAAGCACTCTTTACCTTGAAGAGAGCCCTGCAGAATGGGCAGCGGAGGTGGTTCAAACCCAAGGTGAAACTGGATCCTGGACCCATTGACCGGAACTGTCCTTTTCGCTCTCTGGCTCGTGTATTCTGAAACCAGACCTGCAGAAGAAATATGTGTTTTAAAATTCAAAATAACCGACAGCATTCAAATATTTTCTCTCTCTTCCCATCTATACAGTACCTGAACCACACGCCTTGCAAGGCCCACGTCTCTTGCAATGCTTTCAAGGACTCCTCTGGTGGGGTTGGAGTCCAAGCTGTAGCGCTGGTACAGTACTTCAAGCTGTTCTGGGGTGATGGTGGTTCTCTGACGTTTATCTCTTCTGTGCTCCTCTTCAAGCTCTCTACCGCTCCTTTGGCCCTCAAAACTGTTCTCTGAAATATGCTTTGTACTTTGCTTTATGGGTGTCAGGGAATTGGTAAGGTTGTTACTTGAGTGATCGGAGAGTGTGTTCTTAATTTGTATGCTGTTTAAATGTGAAATCATGGGATGTGTGGAATTAGGGTGTATCTGGGACATTGCGCCTGAAAGCATTTGGCTGGCCATTAACGTGTGGCTGGGGTGAAGCATCATGTAAGGCATGGTTCGGTCTGTGAAGCTGGAGTGGAGGAGTTGTACCTGGGATTGAGCTGCCAAGAGGTGCCTGGTGTGATGTTCCTGCCACAGCTGGAATGACGGCAAGGACGCTGGGCAAAGACTGCACTGGAACTGGGCCTGGGTTTGAAGCTGGGTTTTTGGTTGGATTTCAGTGGAGAGGCAAGCTGTGGTATCAGGCAGGCGAGTGTGGCTTGTTTCAGACTCTGGAGCAGAAGGGAGGCTGGGTGATGCATCAGCAGACTTTTCAAGAGCTGGATCAGAAAGAGGACTGGGTGTATGCCCCTGGTCTGAATTAGACAAAATGTTGGGGACTGTTTTTTGTGAAGAGGAGGCAGCCGGAGGCAGTGGTCTTTCTGAAGTACTTTCTGGTGGAAACTTGGGCTCAGGTTGTGGACAAGACACTGGTTTCATGGGCTGAACAATTTCCTTATGCTGGATGTCTGCATCTGACATTCCGTTTTGAGTATTACCAGGAGCTGGGCTCTTGTGAGCCTGTGGAGAGACTGTTTTATCTTCTTGTTTACTTGTAGCATGTGTTGGTTCACCTTTGGCTGTTGGATGTTCACTTTCTGTGCAGCGGGTGGAAGAATCGAGGGCGGGTGAGTCTGGATGGGTGTAATACTCATAAGTCAGATCCATGGAGTTTTCATTCTGAGAGTCACCTTGTCCTTCATCCTCACAGCTGTTATCCTGATTATCATCATCATTCTTGTCACAGCCATTTCTCTGTCTTTGTATGTTGTCAGGCTGGTTCTTCCCCTCTAATCCATCATCCGTCCCCTGGTCTTGATTTTTGCGGGCTCTCTGCCTGGCATTCTGAAACCACACAACGATGACTCTATTAGGGAGAGACAACAGAGCAGACAGCTTGTCATATTCTTCCTCTCTGGGGTAGGGAGTGACCTCAAACACCCCCTGCAGGGTCTCCAGCTGTTGCTCTGTGAAGCGGGTTCGGGAAGAGCGTCGGCCCCTGTGTGGCTCTCCTCTATATATGTCTGTTGACTGGGGTTGTGGGGAGGCGTTGGCTGGGAGGCCTGGGGACAGTGAACATGGCGAAAGTGTTACAGGTTGGTTTTGTGCAACTTCCTCTCTGGGCTCCTCCAGGGCTGTGGTTGGGGGGTTGTTGAAATTGTAAGGTGAATCCTTGTCCCGTTGGCGCTCTTTAAATAGGGTGTTGCGGAACCAGTGTTTTATGACTTTGTGTTGCAGACCAGACAGAGCAGACATCTTGCTGATCTCTTCATCACTGGGGAGAGTATTAATATCAAAGTATTTCCTCAGAACAGCCAGTTGCTCTTCTGAGATTCGGGTTCGGGTTCTCTTACCCTGCTGTTGTTCAAGTATTGTTGGGCTCACTTGACTTTGCTGTTCTGTTGGGATTGGGCTAGGTTGTGATGGTTGACCCAGCAATGCAGGATTGAGCTGAGGAGGCTGACCTAACAAAGCCGGGCTGATCTGTGGTTGCTGACCGAGCAAAGCTGGACTAAGCTGCGCCTGATGCCCTAGCAGTGCTGGGTTAAGTTGGGACTGGTACAGTTTTGCCAGCTCAGGGTTCACACTTGAATCTAACCAAGGCTGGGGCTGGAGAGCTACAGACTGCATCACAACTGGAGAGAGGAGAGGTAGCTCCATGGGGAAAGGAATTGGTGGGAGCTTTGTTAAGGATAATGAGGGTATAGGAAGCTGAGGCAAGGATAGAGGGAGCATGGGTATTTTAGGTAAGGAAACAGATATCGGGGATGTGGTTTGAGAAGTAGCTGTAGAAGAGGTGCTTAGGATGGGTGCTTCCTGTTGTGGAAAGTCTTGAGTTTGAGAAGGAGAAGGTGGTGATGAAGGTGCGAGGGCAGTAACTGTTAGGTCTGTAGCTGTAGCACCTGTTTTGTTCATGGGATTTGAAATGGACGATACAGGTGAGGGTTCAAGGGTTTTAACTTGAGGCTTAACTGATTCCAGTGCTGGTTCTGATTCTGAGCATGAGGCTGGGGCGGGAGCTGCAGTTTGGTTGCAAACAGGTGAATTCTCCCCAGACTGGGTCTGCGTGAGGGGGTACATCTGGTCATATTGCAGCCTGTATACTCTGGAAAACCTCTCCTAGTGCAGCAGTAGGGAAAAGCATCCTATGAATGTATTCCTGGTGGCTTTTTAAAATCAAGGCATCTGAAAAAAACTTTCCACAGTCTCCACATTCCTCTCCTCTTTCACAGCATTTTTTACCTTTGTTTGCAGATACCTCATCTTTGTTCTGCTTTTTCTCTTGTGGCAAGCTTTCTACCTCTCCATTGCCTTCCTCTTCTTTGATGTCCTTATTACAGTTTTCCATCTTCACATTCTGTAGTTTACTGAACTCATCTTTTTCCTCCACTGAGCACACTTCCATCCTGTTCATATCAGGGCACTCTTGCTTATCTGGTATTATTTGAGTTGCTATCTGCTGCTGGTGCCTGTGTCTACTTTGTATATATTGCAGTGCCAGCTCATAGCCATAACCCTGCAGCAGGGATCTGAGAGGCTCCCCATTCACGGCAGCATAGGGCACTCTCGGAGGAGGACACTGTGATCCAAGAAATGAGGAAGAAACTGCTTCCTCCTTTTGACTCTCATTTTTAACATCCTTTTCTTCCTTAAGACTAGAATTTCTGTGTTGTCTTTCTATCTGGTTGATGAAACGTCCACGGCAGACTGTATTCACCTTGACCTCACACTGCAAATGATCTTTTGGTTGTTTCTGCGTTTGTTTCTCATCTGTTTGGGACTCTCTTTTAGTCTCTGCCTTAACTTGTTCTTTTGGGATGGAGTTGGCAGATATTGAGTAACTGAATTCTGGACTTTTAACAGTTAACTCTGAGTTGAGCGTCATGTCTCCTGACAAGTAGAAGGGCAGAAGAAGTTGCTGCTGCAGAGAGAGCAAGTTGTCTGGCACCAGTGAGAAGTGTTGTTGAAGGAGATTCTCTGGCACTAAGGGAAGGTGCTGCATCACTTGAGACTGGAGCAGAGCCGTGTGCTGTTGTAACTGAGCTTGGACCTGTGCCTGGGCTATCTGCTGCTGTTGTATGAGCATTAGCTGGTTTCTTGATGCTAGAAGCTCTGCCACTCTCTTTTTAGCCTGCTGGCTGTCTGTTAGGTTAGAAAGGGTTGGCTGGGCCTCGGCTACTAAACCAGGGCATACTAACGAAGAGGTTGAACAGCTTACTCCATCTGGCTTCTTAGTGAAAGGCAAACTCTTGGATGTTTCCTCTCTGGTGGTAGCAGCCTGAGTAGCAGTACTGGGGCCTGACACTGGAACAGCTACACTAGATGTTGGGGTCTGTGGAGCTGGGTTCTGGGCAGCACGAGCTCTGGTCTGATGAAGGACAGAGCGAAGATGTATGTCCAGCGTGGAGCTCTGGCTATAGCCCACTCCACACAATCGGCAGCGGTAGGGCCTAGGATCTGGGCCGCGGGGAGCCTCTGGGACAGCAACACTTGTGCTAGAGTCCTGCAGGGCTCGTCTGGCCCGGTGGAGATGGGACACGGAGTTATAGTGGACCAGAAGAATTGTTTTCTGAGTAAAAGATTCAGAACAAATGGTGCATTTATAGGGCCTGGATGGATCAAGATAACGGTCCATTGTGGGGTTAGAGGTCTTTTTGACAAGAGAGCTGGAACTAGGTTCTGAAATGATCTCCTCGTGTGACCTTTTCTCTGGCTCAGTTAAATCTTCTTCACCTCCATCCCCTTCAGAGACTGTGTCATTCTCTTGAATTTTAACTTCTTCTTTAACTTCTTTTTGTTCCTCCTTTACCTCCATGCCTATGGTTTCCTCATCTATCTCTTCATCATCACCCTCTCCTGCTTCTTGACCCACTTGAGGTGATAAACTAAAATCTTGTTGTACTGAATTCTTATTATTCTCCATGTATTGCACAGTATGAGGCGGAAAGAGTGTATTCTGCCCCTGTGTGTTATCCAGCTGTGAGTGTGTGTTCTGCATGTGTCTCTGCAAGGCCTCTTGACTGCGGCATTGTCTCGAACAGAGAGGGCACTCTGTCGCCGCCCTCATGGCATGGTACTGCCAGTGCAGCTGGAGCTTCTCCTGAGTGGGGAACGCCAAGCTGCACCTGCTGCAACGGAACCGGTAACCATGGCGATCAGACAGGGGAGGGGGGTCGCTGGGTGGGGATGGGGGCGGAGAGGAGGGGGTGACTTGAGTTGGGGACTGAGGAGCCAGTCTGCCAGTGGAAGGGTGAGCGGTGTTGTCCTCCAGAGGTGGGGTGAGAAGAGCTGTGACATCTTTGGGTGCGGCTACATCTCCTTCAGTGTTCTCATCTAAAATCCCTGCAAAATGCACAAAAATATTGACCGTGAATTTAGAATCACCTTAGAACAACAGTAGGTCAACAATTAAAGTCTTTTGAACAAATGAACATGATATGGTTTTGTATTATTGATTCTACAATGAGTATCTATTTTGTGGTCAGCTTTATCGTGCACTTTACACCAACCTTTGTTTTTCTGTGAATCAGATGAGGCAATGGCATCTGCAGTATGGGAACAGTTTGCATTGTGGTTCTTGGTGGTTTTATTTTTTTGAATATCGTCTGTGCGTGAGTCTGTCTGTAGTTCAGTCTCCAGCTGAGGCTGTTGTTGTTCCATGGGTGGTGTGACCTAGAAGAATAAAAATGCAATGGACTGTCAGTTTTGGTCTTTCTTGGTTTTTATTGCCACTCAGTGTGGTTTTACCAATTCAGAATAAAACAAATATGGGTTATTGCCACATTTTCCTAATCCAGCACTATGAATAAAACATATTTAATTGTACAATAGCGAGCAAATATCAAGATGTATAAACACAGAGTGCCCGCACTCCCCGTACTAATATCATAAAACATTCAAGTGTATCGTTACATCTTGCACCTGCCTGCACAGCAGTATA
The DNA here is from genome assembly GCF_029030835.1 of Brachyistius frenatus. Lineage (NCBI taxonomy): Eukaryota > Metazoa > Chordata > Actinopteri > Embiotocidae > Brachyistius > Brachyistius frenatus. The sequence goes on from NW_027210696.1 coordinate 860,179, forward strand.
AGCAGCAAGGCACATCAATTTGTTAATAAGTATACATGGTTGAGATATGTGGGTCTGCCCTTCAGTTCCTGCGACACCCTCCAACATGCCCCAAGGGTTTAATAAAACTTTACTGAGCTGAATAATGAATTTATTTAAAATCATTCTTCATATAGAAAATCTCCATCCCCACAGCTTCAAGCCATCGAGACCAAATACTATTTCTATGAGAACAGCTAGCTACCCTAAGGAAAGGACAGACAGCCAAAGATGAGATTTACATGACAAGAGTTTTCTCTGCGTAACAGCTTTATAAGAGCCAAAGAGAAGAACAACCACACACACATACACACTGCAGAGAAAACTGAAGGTCAGGCTTAATCTAGAGAGCGTAATTGGAAAGCAAGGTACATAATGGCCATCATCACCTCAGTCTGAATTAATGAACCTCAATTACTATCAGAGAGAGTAAGGGAGGGGTAGGAGGGAAAGGAGGGAGGATGGGGGCTTGTAGAATATGAAAAAGAGAGAGAAGGGAGAGGGTGGGAGGAAGTATGGGGCAATGAACAAAAAAAACCTGCTCTGGAGAAAGACAGTGAGTAAGGGAGGGGTAACGCATAAGAAATTGAAAGAGAGCTTGGGAGAGACAGAAAGGGAGGGGCAAGGACAGAAATTGCAGAATAGGAATGATAGGAGTAGCTGGGGTGGGGGGGGGGGACAGCAGAGGGGAGAAAGGGTGAAAAGCAGTCAGTGAAGTGGAGGGAAGAGAGCAAGAGACAAAGGCCACTTAGCATACAGGGCCAGGGAGATGGAGGATGGTGATGTGGATAGATGACCGGTCATTGTTAGTTGGAGAGACACAGTAAAAAGCATGGGGGCCCCTTTTTAGCTTGACTGCACTTCTGGTAATAGAGGGCTACTTAAACATGCATTATAGAAAGACTGGCTTTTCCCTCACTCACTCAGTCAAACCCTCTCTCTTCCACTCTAAAAAAAACGCGCATGCACACACACGCGCACACCGAATGCACGGCTGCATCAAAGATGATAGCGGGGAGCTACTTAAACATGCATTAAAAAAAAAAAGCGCTGCCTTTCTCTCTGGTGCCTTCTTAATGGAATTGTCTCCCTACATTTCACTCTCCCCCATCCCCCATCGCTTTGCCTTCTCATTTTCTTTTGCTTCCTGAAGAACGCAAATACAACAAATAAACAGTTGCATACACTTACTGTGCTGATGAGCTTGTCTACACAGTCCTGCGCCACGCTGTGCACATGTGTGAGATGCTGACGAAGGTGTGTGTATGGGAGTTTAACCTGGCACAAAGGGCACTGGACAGTCTAAAAGAGAGAAGAGGGGGGGGAAAGATTAGGAGAGAAAAGTGAGAAAAATGATCTAAATGTTGAATTATTAGCGAGAGGCCAGAGGTGTGCTTGGGTTTGTGAGATTACACGAGGAAATGACGGGGCCTCTAATCTAGAACTGCATTCATCGCGTCCACTGGTACATTAAAAATTCCAGTGAACATACTTACATTATTAAAATCTGTGTCAACTGCTCACCTGCTGGTTCTCATTTTGCTGGTGTGTTCTGGGGCGTTTGGTTGAGATCGAGTTTTCCATTTCCTCGCATCCAGAGGACGGACGCTTGACTGAGGGCAGTGGCTCCCTCTTTTCTCCTTCCTCCCTCCTTGTCTCTTCTTCAAATATGAACATATAAATTGATTTATATTTACTATGTAATATATTATCATACTAGTATTTGAGTGAACTATTGCCATGTTATTGAATTTATACAAGCAGCCATACCTGTCTCTTCAGAAATCTTTGCCCCCAAGTTACAAGTGTCTTTGGTTGAGTCCAAAGGACCAGTGCTGGTCTCACTGGAAGTTTCCATATCCTCACTGAGCTCTCCTGGGAGAGGACACGATAAGTAATTATGTTATGCAAACAAAGCGCTTTTTACAAGATGTTACCACAAACTATCAAGCTAATTGTAGTTTATATTATTCTCCAGATAACATCCTTCAAAAAGACTAGTGACATTGGACCACATTTCATTCTTCTTGCTTGCCTCCATACACTATTGATCAAGTATTGATTCTGCATTAGATTCTCCTCAGAGGTGGAGTCGAGGTAATATGGACTTACAACACATCAGTTCACCTCAATAAGTCTTAATTTGCACAGAGATAAATAGCAGGAAAGATTTAATTTACAAATGAAGCGTTGAACTACTCATTTTAGGTGTTGCACAGTCCACAGACTCCAGATAATATATTTAGGGGTTTAGCTTGCACAGACTGAAGAATAGTGACTCGTCTCCACCTCCCACAGTCCATGTCCAGGGGATTTGTATTGGTCCATTGATTAGCAGGTGCTAGTTAGCTGTTGTCAGGGGTGATTGGGGATATAACAAGGATGTGTATCGACTAATCGCTTTGCTTGATCAATATCTCAGCAACAGCCATTACTCATTTTCTCACTCTTTTCATTTAAATCCCCTCACTGCTCTCTGATGTCAGCGACCACACGCTACATGACAAAAATACACCCACACAGTTCATATTCTCACCTGTGACACCATCAGGGCTTTTCCTGATGGTAAAAATGGCTGCCAGCTCCTCTCCACCCATTGGCTGCAGCTGTAGTAGCCCTTCCCTCTGCTGATGCGTCGGGGTTTGACTGTGTTTCAGTACTTGGAGTTTAGAAGAGGAGGAGTGGTTGCATAGAAGGCAATGGAACAGCCACGAACCTCCATCAACCTCACCGTCATACTGCTGCAGGAACTGAAAATTGTAGAAGAGAAAGCCATAAAATATTATGGTCTGATTGTTGTTAAATCTAGTCTGATCCCTTTGAAGTGCAAAGTAAATTTTTGCATATAATGCTACTTGCAGGTTCAAAGACACAGGGCTTTAGTGTAGTGTGAGAAAAGGTGTTTTTGTGTACTTACTCTGTAAACCCGGACGCTCGCCTCATGGTGTGAACTGAGGGAATGCCCTCGGAGCTTCTCCAAACTGCTGGTCACGTAGTCACACAGGTTGCACCTCAGCTGGATGGGGTTGCCCTTAGCGATGAGGGCTGCCCCCTCCTGGCCCCTGTCTCCGCCCTCCTGGAGGTGAGCAGCAAGCTGGTAGCGGGTGCGGTGTCTGTCAGTCTGGCAGTGCAAGGAGAAGTTAGCCCTCAGCGGGGTGGTGTAGCCGCACAGTCTGCAGTGGCAACCACCAGCGACGAGGGAGCACCACTCGGACTGTGGCAAGGAGCGGGGAGCATTCAGATGCTGCTCCACAGACTCTAAGCTGTCGGACGAAAAGCAGGAGCAGACAAGGCATTGGAATACGCCCTGGGAGAGGGGTCCAGTGGGGGACAGAGATGGGGCTGGAGGGGGAGAAGGAGAGGGGGAGGGAGAAGGAGTCAGCGTAGAGCCAAGGGTGACCGGCTGCTGCTCTGTGACTTGTTGACTGGTCAGTCGCATGTTCAAGGACAGTTCGGCACCTATAACGGAGAGAAACCATGAACCAGAGTGAACGCACTTTTGAATTTCCATGTTGAATTACAGCAAGTGACGCAACACTGTACTCACCTGTGTTTTGTAGGTGTTTAAGCTGTGGGCCAAGGCTCCTGCAGTGAGACAGATAGTAACCCCTCTGAAGCCGTAGCATGTTGTGTGTGTGTTTCTCGCTGGTGGTGTGTATGCGCAGGTTGCGGGCAATGCTGGTCTCATAGTCGCACACATCGCACCGCCACCGCTTACCATGGGAGTGGGAGTGTGCGGGTGGTGTGAGCTTGGCAGGCTGGGTTGTAGGCGTGGGAATAGAGAGTGGGAGCTTGCTGTACGCCTGCTCATCCGCTGCGTGACCGTTGGAGGAGCTGCTGTTGTTGGTAATGTGAGAGGTGTGCATGTGACCATTCGAGAGGCCCCCGTTTTGAACGTTATTCAGGTGTTTATCCGACTGCATGTGTATGCTGAGGTTGCCTTTCGATGAGGTAGCATAGTCACACACCTCACAGCGGTAGGGCTTGTAGCCACAGGCGTAGGTTTCACCTCGGGCTAAGCGAGGATGGGGTTTCCCCGAACTGCAATACCCACACACACCATTTGTTGCACCACCGCACACACACTTTCCCCCGGAGGTGCCACACACACATTGGCCTCCCGTCTCCGGATGTTTCTCCTTCATATGGGCTTGTAGTGTATGCTGAGACTTGTAGTGCCAGTTACACTTGGGGCATTTCAGGGTCTTGCAGGAGTTGCGTGAGTGCATTATGGTCATGTGACTAGTCAGTGAATTAGGAGAGAGGTCTTGGTTGAGGTTTTTAAGGACAGCTTCTTTCTGTTCTCCGTCTTTGTCTCTCTCGTCATCTACCTCTATGTCTAGCTGGCTGTCATTTGGTTCTGGAGCTTTGGCACCATCTCCATTGTAAATGGAAGAGTGAGGAACCCCTGTCAGTCCATCATCCTCAGCAGGTGTACTGGCAGGCTCCGTGCCTACCAGTGGAAAAGCCAGAGGAAACTGCTGGGATCTAAAGCTCTGAGGAAACCCAGAAATCCAGCCCTGATCTCCCTTAATGTCTTTTACCTCTGTGTCGCTCAGCAGGGCAGAAGAGGAGGACGGACAACTGAAGTGCTTTGGAGAGATGGGAAAAAGAAGGGAGGGCTTTGGAGAGGGGGAAGAAGTGGGGGAGGGCTTTGGAGAGGCGTCTATTTTGCTGTCGAGTGTGCCACTGGCCTTTGCAGTGCTGGAAGAAGAGCTGTGCTGGCTCTGTTGAGGTAATAAAGAACATTTGGATTTGGTTTGGCTTTGGTTTGAGATGGCCTCCTCCTCTTCCTTCTCCTCCTCTCTGCCTTTGCTGCTGAGGGCTGCTGGGAGGCCCCCTGTAACTGATGCCTCTCCCATACCTACATGCACCTCCCCTTCTTCCTTCCTTTGCCCTGACAAATATCCCTCCCCGAAGTCTTCTTTCATCGCCTGCTTTTGACGCACTCCATTTTCCTGTGAATGCTGGCCTCCTTCTTTCTGCTCACCTCCCTGGGTCTCTTCTCTAGCCTGGGACCCCTCTGCGCCCTCCTCCCCCTGCTGAGGCAGGGTCAGGGGCTCTTTGGCAGGGGCCATGGCTGAGGTATGAGAGGATGACCCCTGCTCAGGAATGACCGCCAGGGTCAGGAGAGGAAGAGATAAAGCCTGGGGACTGAGGTCAGCATCTCTCTCCTCTCCTCCCCCTCCATCCCCTCCTCCTCCCTCACCGCTGTCCATACCAGAGGCTACAGCTGCCACACATTACTGCCCCACCTGTATGGTTCAGATACAGAGAAAGAGAAGGGAGCGGGACAGACAGAGACAGCAGAGAAGTGAAGAAAAACAGAGGAGCAAATGAAATACAGGAGTCATGTAAATAATATTGCATAACAGTGGAGGCATTGATTAGTGTCCCTGGATAGCATCTGTTCAATACAGCCTTCACAGTGCACAATCCGGAGGCTGGTTACCCAGGGGTTAGCGTTAGCCCTTAATGGGAAAATCAATAGCGTGAGCGCTAAACTAGGTAGAGGAATGCGGGTAAAGGCTACGCAGGAGGTCTATGATATTCCTCAGGGGATAGGATTAAATAAAGAACTGAACGCTTCTGAGCTAAAGGGCTTCCACTAAATTGCCACACTTAGATAAAAGCAGATAAAAGAACACTTTTTAATGCCAGTGTATCAGTCTCTACATCTTTAGCTGCAAATTAGCACAGAGATATTATGAGGCAATGGGATCACTGTTTAACACTGGAGATTTTTGCACAATGAACACTTACCACATTCAGTGAAAACACAAGTGGTTGGCACACAAAATACTTGTGTGAAGCTTCTACAAAGGCTGTTTAGATTTTAAAGACGTGTCAATTAAAATCTTTGGTAATTTTTTTTAAGTCATTTATTTGTGGTGTTGCAGTGTAGTGAATTTTATTTGGACCTCTCCACATGTGTATAACATATTGTGTCCACCCCCTGTAGGTTGTGTTGCCTATAAACACATTAATCCTCATTAAATAGACCTCCCCTAAAGCAATATTGTACATTGAAATAATGCATCCCTTTTGTAGTAAACTGAAGCTATATTCGCACATTTGTAGTCCATAAATGTGGAACATTTAAAAAAAAAAAAAAACATTTGTAAAAGGTTAATACAGTTATAAAAATCTGCATTTTAAGATTTTGAAATTGTCAGTTAACCATCAAAATGTGTAAAAATTGAACAATTACTTTTGACAAAGATTCCGAATCATATCAGCACAATACAATTACAATTGCCTGAAAAATTAATCTGGCCTATCCCCTCTTTGGTTTCTGACTGACAGATGAATACCATTAGACAGATACATCTCTGTTAGTCCGTGTGTGTCCCACAATCTCATTACTGACCTTTTTTTAATCAAGGAGAGACCTTAATCTACCCTTTCACCTTCTCCTTCAACCAACCCCCTCTTCCTCCTCCTTAAACACCCCTTCTCTCTCTCCTGTAGCCACCCCCTCTCCTCCTCTCTGCAGCTTTAAGATATATGGCTCATATCGGCACTCTTATAGTGCTTTAATGTACTGTGTTTATGTCACAGGCCACAGACCCTTGCCCAATGCAGCTGTCCACTGTCCTGCCAGAGAGTGCTGAGGGGCTGAGCTGGCCTGCCAGCAGCTGAGAACAGTCTCTAATCTGATAAAGATTTTCATTTACACTCCAATCAATAACCTGGGTCTATCGGCAATGTAACTATTTATACAAGCATTCCTGGCTCTCTATCGATCACAAGTGCGGGAAACCATCATTTAACAATGTGTGTGTGTGTGTGTACATCTATGCGTGTTAATGTGTGTACATCCTGTTGTGCAACTGATTCAGATGATGTCAATTAAGACACACAGAGCACCTGAAATTAAACCTGCATGGGCCTATTGCAACTGTTTTGTGTTGATATTATGATATTAATGCATATGACGTATTTGTTATTTCTCATAGAAAACTGCAAACACTGCAACATAAAATTACATCCAAATAATCCAACAAAAGTGTACTATCAGTTTGACTATAAACTGGTGTCTGTGTGTGTGTGTGTGTGTGTGTGTGTTAAGAGAGAGAAAGGACAAGGGTGTGAGGGGAGAGAGAGAAACAGACAGGGAGAAGAGTTGTGTGGCTATACTTTAGGAAAATGCCTTTTGTTTGCCACTATAGGTCTTGGACATGCAGCTGGATATGGACAAATACTGTTTTTAACGCAGCTGCTTTGCGTGAAGACCCAGTGGACCACATCCTGTCTCAAGGTAAAAGCACCGGGCTGTATTTTGCATTATTCTGGGACCATTGTAGCGGGTGCTGTTTGTGAATACCGGACAGGCAGCGGCTTGAATAGTTCACTCCCCGTCTCTGTCAAGAGACTGACCAACCATCAGCTCCCAGACTACTTCAGCCTTTGTTTACAGTGTATCCTACCCCACCGTACCACTCTCCGATTCCGCTAAACCAAGAGTGATCGCGTTCAGTAACCAGTAACAGGTGACTCAATGCACAAACAGATCAACAAAAGCTTGATTTGTGAGAATTACAGGCTACACTGACCAAACACCCCCGCCTCCCCTCCGCCGGATCGCTTCCCTTCAGCTCCCCTCAATATCGTAAACAAATGGCACACTTACATTTCTGCAGCGACTCTGGTACAAAGCTCCGTACGCTGAATGTGTAGTAGTCCGGAAAACAATCGTATAGGAAGCCCACTCATTCCTTATGAATGATCCTCTGCGTTTTTACGGAGCCAGGAGGGGAAAAAAATGGGGAGAGGGAGAGAGAGCAGCGGGGTCCAAGTTGTTACCAAACAACAGTGTAATTAAAGCTACATATAGGCTGTAGTAAACAGAAGATGGGGGACGGAGGGGTTTGTGCGAGCTCCAGAGGTAGAATGAGTTCTGATCACTGTGGGAGGAAAAACACTTGGCTCTTTATTCCTGCTAATTAGTTTCCTTCAAAAAATGGCTGAGATTACGCCCAGTGCGCATGTGCGTAATTGCGCAGACACCGCTAATTAGCCCGTTTGGATCAATAGGATTCCGCGAGAGAGAGGAAAGAGGGAGGGAGGGAGGGTGGAAGGAGGGGTAGAGGATAGAAAAGGGACGTATAGAAAAGACGAGGAGAGGAAAATATTTTTAAAAGTATGAGAAAATACAGTTGAAAAGGTGGAATTTTAATCTCAAATATGATATCACCTAAAAATTTCGGTATTCCATTCTAGATGCATATTACGACAAATATCCGCTTATCGAGTCTGTAAAAGAGGAAATAGTAATGCAGAAAAATCTCTATTTAACATCAAAAGACATTAAAATAGTACAAGGTACTACAATGTCGAAATAAAGTCGATATTGATCAAAATAGACACATTTAAGGCTTTTTAGTGGAATGGGCGATGCCACGAAATCTGCCACAAAATGCGATGCTGTCACCGTGATTCACAACTGAGGACACAAACACACAACAAGGCCCCGGAGGATTGTTTTAGGAATATCATTTTTATATTTTGTTTCAGATAAAACTCCAGTTAGACGGTCAAATTCGGCATAATGTTAAAACATTACTTTCCACAAAATACTACATTTCTGTGTGCTATATCAATTGCTTTGTAAAAGTTAAAGTGTATGAAATACTGGAGGCCATGGAGAAATCTTTAAAAATTAATGTTTAAATCAAAAAGAGAAAAAGAAAAATTGTCAGATTAGGCTACGTTTGAATAATATGAAATGAGACGTTCACCTTTTGGACAGAGCAGGACAGTGCATGGAGGCTGCAGGTCCGGGTTTGACACGCTGATTTTTATTTTCTTTCTGTGACACAAAAAAAAAATATTTAAAGCAAAGTTGACGTTTCCATTCCTGTTTGTCATCACAGAAGACCTTTAGTGTTTTTTTTCCTGCTCCGGCCGTCCCGTCCTCGCTACTCAGTTCTATTGTTATGATAATACTATTGTGAATTTCACGCTGGATGTGCAATCTGTCGATCGTCCATATATTAGAAGGAAGGTGAAAACTGCATTCATTTGTAAGATCAAATAGTATTTATTTTTTTACTCCACTACACTTTGGCTGTCATTGCTGACCTCGTCCTTATTTAAGAAGTATAAATGCAATTTTAGAAAGGTACACAAGGCAACGTCCCTATTTAAATAGGAATATTATAGTATTTCCTCATGCAGGTTTATAAATGCTATAGCATTAGCTGCAGTCTGGTTACAACCAGCTCACTGTTGCGTGAAACAACTGTACAACAAGGCCATATCGGAGTTTGCATGAATATTATAATATTTCTTACGTTGGTTTTGAGTACACTGACATATTTTGGTTTAGATTTTCTATTTTCTATTCTATCTATTAATACCCAAAGAATCGATTTATTGGCCGATTAATAAGGTGCCAAATGATTTGTCCGTTTTTTGCACATCCAATAATTATTTTACGATTCGAAAACGTTTAAAGAGATGGTCTGGCACAGGCCACTAGCAAAGATTGCAGGTTATCAAAAACATAAATCTGTGGCTGCTGTTGTCGTTATGACTACATGGATTTTCAGTTGTTATAGCTGCAGTTAAGTACGTGACAATTTGTCATTTTAACAGACAAGGACAGTGAGTGGTGATATAATTTTAACGTTAGTGTAGACATTATCTGCTGTGTGTCACTCTGTGTGTGTGTGTGTGTGTGTGTGTGTGTGTGTGTGTGTGTGTGTGTGTGTGTGTGTGTGTGTGTGTGTGTGTGTGTGTGATATGTGGTGAAGTTTATAGTTTTAAATTAAAAAAATTCAAATGTTATTGAATCTAAAGCAATATAGGGATCTGATGTTTATGTTTTTCATCATGCATTTGTTTTCATTGATTTAGCATGCCAAATGTGTGCTTCTTTTATACATGATAAATGGTGACCTAAAAAACAATTTTAACTTGTCGAATCAGGTGTTGACAATTTAACTCGGATAGCCTATTTGAATTTGAGCATAATTAAATTTTGTTAAAGTTAACACCCAAGTGCAGAGACAAAGTAAAATGCTGGAAAATGATCCTTCTTATCATTTATATCGTTATATACGGAAATTTCCATCCGTGTTTGAATTTGCAGGTGCATTTCATTGTCTCCATTTAAAACAATAAAAAAGCAGGTGAACACATTTTACGTTGGTGTGTAGGGAATGTGTCACATATGTTTGCGGTTCACAACTAATAAACACACAATCATCTTAAAGACCCCAAACATAAAGTAATTTTTCAGGAGGATAGAAGAGAATCGAATAAATCTTCTGATGGTTTAAATGTACGCCTTGAAAAAGTTTAGCTTTGATATGAGCAGAGACGCTCTCTGTGGCTGGTACTGTGACTTCATTTCCATAAATATTGAGATGTAATATTTCCCCAAAATTAAAGCTCATGTGAATGCACATTTACAATTTACACACATCCTGTCTCATGTGCATACACACTTAAGCTTCCACAGGCCGCAACGTAAAATGCATCATGCTTTCTATGCCCTCAGGTGTATGCCAGGGGTTTGTTGTTTTCACTGTAATATATAGTTAGCCCTTCCACCAATTTACCCTGTCACTGCTAATGGGGCAATTAACCACTATGATACCCCCCAGGCAGAAAGAGAGCCAAAAGCTCCCCAATTCCAAACTTGTCTTTATGACATTTATATGACAAAATGTGGGGGAAGCAGGGGACCCATCTGACACCTTGGAGGGTCCTTAATGTCACTCCCCCCTTCCCCCCGCCCCTTTCTGCCCCAGGGTTTGGCACAGAGCAGGAAGTGTAATACATCATGTACAGGAGAGGCTCAGGCCTCGTCCAGGAGGGAGAAAACTTTGTGCTGCATCCAAAGCTTCAATGGGGCAACTGTCTTACATACCGTATCCCGTTCTGCATGATTAGAAATGTAAACTGGCCTCATACTCACATAAACACACTTCCAGGTGACACACTCCAACTTGACCTCTCTTCATTTATGCCTTTTCGGTGTCTGTAAGTCCTTTTGTCTGTGCTCACATTCCCCCTGTCCTTCTTACCTCCCCAAGGAGGCAATAACCTCCCGAGCAAGCGCTTCCCCTTGAGCTGTTGTCATAGTAACTTGTGGGCTGGTCGACATGACAACCCCACCATGGTCCAGAGATAGATGATAGGCCAGAAATGGGGAGGGAGAAGGCACATGGGGGATTTGCACCCCCTTTAATTTGGTTTGCCTGATTCAGATTCAAAATGTGTTTTTTTTTTTTTTTCATTTCTGACGATGTGGTGCAGCCAAGATCAACCTGCTTTACATTTATACAGGTATTTAAGGCCGCTGTCGGTATTCGAGCAACTCGTCTAAACAGTTACCTGCCTAGATTTATGGCGCCTGGATGGACATCGTTGAGAGAGAAATATTTTTTTCTCTTTGCGTTATTTTAATTGATGCTGAAAAAGAACAGCTTTTGCTGTTTTTCTTTCTCATATCCCTTCAGCAGACCTTAAAAACGGAGTCAATTTTCTTCCAAAACAAATGAATATAAACATGTTTTTTTTTTTTTTTAAAGTGTGTTTTCACCACTTTGCCTTTTTTGAGCACTAAATCAAGAGTCTGCTGTTTACTGCTGTGACCAAATTCAGTCGTAGGAAATTCAGGTATTTGAAAGCTAATAGACTCCATTTCCCTAATCTGCTGCTTTGACAGTCCCTGCACCACAGTTGACATGCTGATGTTGTCAAACCGCAAGTTACACAGGTTTAGTTTTATTGCACTTCACTCCATCATGCTGTATTTGTTGTCTGAAGAGTATTCATGGCTCCTCTTAAAACAAAATTACAAAATTTAAATTTTCCAGAATATTTACTGCTTCTTCTTCTGCTTGTGTGTTAGAAGCAGTTACTTGATACAATCTAATAGCTGGCGAGGTAGATTTGCAAAAATACATTTAACATTTCTCTTTGTATTACAGCTGTCCTGTTTTTAATAATAGGTCAGTAGAATGGTGCATCTCATAGCGGACTCGTAAAAGGAAACATCCGCTTTACAGTCTTTATGATAAAAGAGGTTGGTTGCCCCGTAGCTGACCCTGATATCTGACCCCTGGGCATAGGGTAGCTGGCAAAAAGACATATTTCCTACAATGATCAATAAATATAATTAATAATAAGGACTATTAAATAATATAATATGTCAGATGTATCAAATGTTTTGTATTTATCAAATAAAATAGTTTACAGACAACAAAATAAATTGAGTACATTTAAGATTTTTTTTTTAGGACAAAAATGTAAAAAAATAAAATCCAGACATCTGACCAATAAATGGGTAAAAAGCATTTCCACCATTTGATCCCAGGAGCTTATGATTCAATAGGTGAGGATTTGTTTAACCTGCACCAGAAAGTACACTAGAAAATGTTTTGATTCAGTCTATGTTCGCTTTTTTTGTTTGCCTAGATTTTATGTCTGATGCAGGTTTTAATTATTTTACATTTTATTTATAGTGATAGAAATAATTTAGTGCTGACAGACTTTGAGGTAGATGTTTGACCCGAATAAGTGTGTATCAGGAATAGGTTTGCTCAAACCCCAGGCAGCCTCCATGCCGTGTTACAGACACCTCCAAATTCACTTCTGTACAATAACTGCTGTCCTGGTGAGGCCAAACTGCTCATCTTCTACGACATGTGTTCCCACATTTGTTTATACCACAAAGGTACACGGTTTGGTTTTGTTCTCAATATTTTTTTTTTCCTCTCTGATTCTTATTCAGTCACATTTCTCGTCAGGACTCCTGTTTTTTTTTTAATGTTGTTGTTGTTGTTGTTTTCCTGATATGTTTGACGTTTGAGCTTTCATTTTTGTAGCCTCTCCCTTTGACAGATGGATTTCTCCTTGGAGATCAATAAAATATGTCTTGTCATCTCATCTCATCTCATCTCATCTCATCTCATCTCAACTCAACTCATCTCATCTCATCTCATCTCATCACCACGGCTTTGACCTCCTGTGGGAGGACATTAATAACATTAATGTTAGATGTAGATGAGTGTGTCTACAGGTAGAAAATATTTCAATTCAGTAATACTAAACCATTCATTAGAAGGAGATAGATAGATAGATAGATAGATAGATAGATAGATAGATAGATAGATAGATAGATAGATAGATAGATAGATAGATAGATAGATAGATAGATAGATAGATAGATAGATAGATAGATAGATAGATAGATAGGTAGATAGGTAGATAGGTATAGACAGGTAGACAGGTAGATACATAAGTACATACATACATACATACATACATACATACATACATACATACATACATACATACATACATACATACATACATACATACATGCATACATACATACATACATACATAGACAGATAGGCTACGTTCCTATATTTAAATGTTATTTATTCAATTTTCAGTTCTCATTAAATGGCTCCGCTGCAAAACATGCCTGCAAACCTGAGCAACACCGCCCCTCGATGGTGGGACTTGTAACTGAAAGCGACCGAGCAGCAAAAACACTGAATGTCTCTTCTCGGGCTCCGTCCATTCGCGGAAGTTGACAAAAAGATCCTTTCAGGAGAGATTGTGGCGATTTTCCCTGCATGATTTTACACGGATAAGTTTATAATTGATATTACTTCGTTTCTCTTGCAGACGTTTGGACATGGAAGATGAATGGGAAGAGGAGGTATAAAGCCCCGTCATTGTTCCAGTTTTGAGCGTTTATCAGATGGCGGTACCAACATTAGCCCCATGCTGCTAACACGTTATCTATATTAGACGGGACCAAATGAAGACAGATCATTTTAGCATTATTGTGTAAATTATAACTTTTTCAGTTCGGAGTTTAAAAGACAAAGTTTCCACCAAATCACGATTTGATTTTAGCGACTACATGAACGAAAATGCTAAACACAATGTAACAGCCTTGGCAAAAATACCTGTATATTAATACTTTTTTTTTTTTTTCTCTTGCTGGCTTGTTTGTCTTTTAAGTCACTCTTTGCAGACAGTTTGTAGAGTGCGTGTTCATTATGTACGTTTCTGTCATTTTAAAACGTCTTATTTGGTCCTTTGGTGCGTTTAGGAGCAGCTTGTTGTGGTGGAGATCTCTGGTATCATCAACAATGACTTTCTGTCCAAGTGTCGGGGCACCTGCAAGATACTGGTGAGTTTGGGGCAACTCTGTAAGAAATGAGAAGAAGCACGGTGCGGATAGAAACACAACTGCAATCTCACAGGTCGAATTTTCCCCTTCATTTGTGTTTTTAGGATATTGACAGTGAGAAGCCCATGATGCAAGTTGGACAGTATGTGTTTGCAGGGGAATATGAAGGTAGGAATATAAATATGAATATACAGAATTCAAACTATGTGTATAACCCTCTGATCCTCTTTATACCACAATCAATTTGATTTTTTTTTAAACTATAATAGATTTTTAACTATATTGTGTTTGCTTTGCTTCCCTCTTTGAAGATGCTTTGGGAACGTGTGTGCTGTTTGAGGAGGTACCACAAACAGGTAAGCTTCTGCTCCAGCTCGTTCAATGTTTATAGCTGTGTATCACTTACACTGAACGTTTCTTATGTTTACTTTTGGCATATGTTTGCAGGAAAGTCAGGCAGTAGTACAGACCTCAAGTACATCTGCCACACTGTGAAGAAACTAACAATGCAACGAATCTTCCTCACTGAGAAGAAAGAGGGTGAAACGAGTACAGGTCAGGCAGAATATCTAAATTCACCCAAATCTGGTCACCACTTTTGTCTAAGACAGTTAAAACAGCTTCTGTTTTGTGACACACAGTTGTACTGCTTTTTAGGAGTAGATTGACCAAACTTCTCATTTTATCTGGAGCTTGACAAAGAATCAACTCTGCACAACACTAGTAAAAAAACAGAGTGTAACTTTTTTTGTTTTCCCAGCAGGAAGCATTGATGGTGGGGGTGAACAGACGGAGACAACATGTTGGTCCAATCAAAAAGAAGATGATAACCAACTGGGACAGACACAACAAGATATGGACAACACAGTTTTGGATGACTCAGGAGCTGGCTGAGCTATGGAGACTTTGCTATACCTTAACCAAACTATATTAAGATGAGACACCTGCAGCTGTAAGGGAGTCCATCTTGGACACAGACAATTCAAAGACAGTTGGACTCACAGCTCAGCAGTAATATCTTAAAAGTGTCTATATTACTGCAAGTTTTGCGCAATATGCCAAGATTCTTCTCCAGAAACACATAAAGCTTTGTCTTCACTGGGACTCAAAATCTGAAAATCATTTTTAATGCACAACATAAATATGATCAAATCACACCTACTGTCAAGGGAAAAAAAGGATTTTACTTGTAAATGGATTGGTAGGTAGATATATGTACTTTATTGATCCCAAACTGGGAAATTCTTGTCTTGCAGCAGCATGATAGTCAGGCTCTGCATAGGGTCAGCAAATGTACATATCAACTCTGTAGGGGAGAAATATATACATGTATCAATAGGTATTAAACGTAACTAATAACGAAAATAATTAAAATAGCTCAATACAGAGTATCAGAACGACCGAACTCCATAAATACAACATATACACATCTGTAGAATACACATATATATAGAAAATAGTAGAATAGATGATGAACGTAAACATAGAATAACATCAACAGGTTAAAATCCCTTCCTTTGTATCCACATAGGAGGACAGTTACAGATTACAGAGGGATTCCTCAGATGAGCATCAGAAAGTCCTGTCATTGTACTTCTCTGATAGCAATTATTTTGTCCTGTTATCATGATGAATATGCCCCAGCAGAGAGAGAGAGAGAGATATTTGCTTAAGCTCCAAGGTTACAGTTAAAAAAAAAAAGGCTCATTCTCCATTGAGCCTTTTATACATTTAAATGAGTGAGAAGGGTACTTGACTTAAAAACATAAAGCCTTTATTTTTCTAATTTGTGAGAATTTTTTTTTTTTTTTTTTTAATCAACTCTACTATGATTAACAGCGTTCAATCCAAATGAAATAAATGGTTTCAGATTGTTACATAAATAGATTGGGCCCACTGAAAATGTTATTTTTCTAGTGCGAGTCTTGTTTCTTTTAATTATTATTATTATTTCGTTGTGGGATTTAGCCCACACTTGTAGATTTTGCATTTGTTTAGAGTTTGTCAGTAGGGAAAACTAATTTATTTTTAAAAACAGTGTAAATTCCTTAAGTAAATGACATTATCTATTTGTGGTATATGGTGTTTGTGCTCTTTAATTGAAATGTAAAGCTGAAACGTGCTTGTTCGGGGGGGTTTTCCTGTACAGTTTACTCGTCCCTGTCGCCGTGTTGACAGTTTTATGAATGAACTGGATTTTGTTGACTTTGAGGACGTGGCGGTTCTCGGCCAATCCAATCAACGGAGACCCCTTGAAGTGGACCAATGAGCTTTCGACATCGCAATGCGCTTCTCAGAGTCTGATTGGTCGGCTGGCGTTTTAGCACAGGAAGTGCATGGGTGTGTTTCCGAGGGGAGGGGCGTAAAGCGTCAACGACGAACTTCCTCGAAGACACCGGTGAGTTCTCCTGATAAATTGCAGCGTAAAATACAGAAAGTGATTAAAAAAACAACAACAACGTTTCTTCTATACCGAGTGTTATGAAATGCTAAATATGGGCTATAATATTACTACTTGATTATGGGCAATGCACGCGTGAAATTGATAGTCGTAGGGTGAAACTGGTGGTATGCTTGGTTTAGCCCTGGATTTGGATTGGAGCTAACGGTGGCTAATTGAAAAATAATGGTCACAAACTGTCGTTTCTTACTATAAAACGCGGGCAAGATTTTAGACGTCGAGACGTGCAAAAGTTAAAGCGTACTAAAGCAGCAAAAAAAAAAAAAATAGCAGCGAACGTGTTTCGACAAAAGGGGAGTAAAATCGTCAAAAACAGAATATTATATCCCAATAAAGCAACAGATTATAATGAACTGGTATAACTTGTGATGTTTTGTAATGTTATTTTATTTTATTTTTTTAGAGAAAACGACTAATTCCCTTTATTAGTCCTCAAACTTCATGCTTAAGATCGCAATTTGCTGTGCCAACATGACATTTCCTCGGCTTCCAGCTTATTAGGTACACAAGCTTAAACCAGTGGAGTCTCCCACAATAGATAGATAGACCCGTAATGACCGTCATCATGTTCGCCTCGTTTGTGTTGTTTTCTTTGGCGTAATTTTAAACGTGATTCGACATTTTGGTGTATTTGTTTCAATGTGCACTTATTGGTTGAAATGTCTTCGGACGGCATGTCCACCTCCTCAATATCATTCAGATACAACACTGTCCAAAATAACCATTTAAGGGGAATGAACTATTCTCTAAACATTTTTAAACGAAACCTCGTCACCTTCGTGGTGACAGTTTCTCTCTCTCTCTCTCTCCGGAATTTAAGTTTAAAACAGGCAGTTTAACAATTGAGAAATTGAAGTGCGTGTATGAATGATTGTGTTAAATACTTGTGAAATATTGAGCATGTGTGGGATATTAACTGCTACCAAGTACCAGAAGTAGGACCACTAACAAGGGATTGCATCAGCTGGAAAAGATGAGCAACAGTTGGGAGTATTTTCCTGCACTGTGAACAGCACACCTCGGCTCTGGCAGTTGTTACAGTATCAATACTGACAAAAGTGACTATATGACATTATGAAAAAAAGAAATAGTTAACTTTGAGCAATGACACAGCTTTTTTGGTGACTTTTTTCTTTTCTTTTTTTCTTTTTTTTAACCCCTGATGCAGACGGTGTTTATACATACACACGATGGAGCTGCGGCCACTTGTCATGTGCTTTGCTCTATGTGTGGTTTACGCCACCAGCAAACCCACAGAGAAGAAGGACCGCATTCACCACGATGACCCCCTCAGCAACCGAGAGCACGATGATACAGAAAACTTTGACTACGACCACGAAGCCTTTTTGGGACAAGAAGAGGCCAAGACCTTCGACCAGCTCACGCCAGAGGAGAGCAAGGAGAGGCTCGGGTAAGAACGCCTCCATCTGTTCTTCATTTCGTTGTAATATAAAACACTTAACGTTTACCAGTTTTACCAATTATGAAGAAAATATATTTCCCCCCAAGGAATTGCCTTTGTTAATATTCCTACAGTATATTTTTTGCAGTGCAGTGACCTAGTTTCACCTGAGGGAGCGGCAGCAAAGTTCATCTGAGGTGGGAGACCGCGAGGGAAATGTAAGAGGGGGGAAAAAAAGAGGCTAAATGCAAAATCTTCTATCATTCCGCTGCAGCATGTTGGTTGAACGTATAGATGATGATAAAGACGGCTACGTGACTGTTGAGGAGATGAAGAGGTGGATCAAACACGCACAGAAGAGGTGGATCTACGATGACGTGGATCGGCAGTGGAAGAGTCATGACCTCAATGGGGATGAAGTGGTGTCCTGGGAGGAGTACAAGAACGCCACATATGGATACATTCTTGGTACGGCTGCAGACATGGTTTATCTCGTGCGTGTTGCCTGCACGCCGCGCGGATGCATACGGAAACGGACTTTGCCGCTGATGGACACGCGCTGAAAAAAAAGCTTTGACTTCTGACTTGCAGATGACCCCGACCCCGATGACGGCTTCAGCTACAGGCAGATGATGGCTCGTGACGAGAGGAGATTCAAAATGGCTGACCAGGACAATGATTTGAAAGCCAACAAGGAGGAGTTCACAGCCTTCCTTCACCCTGAGGAGTATGACCACATGAAGGACATTGTGGTGCTGGTGAGTGACGCACTCAAACGGGTGTTAAATGATGAGTCTAACTTTGTATCTCCCACATTCCTTCTCACTGCTCTGCGCTCTTCTTTTTTTTTCTACAGGAAACTATGGAGGACATTGACAAAAACGGAGACGGTTTAATCGACCTGGATGAGTACATAGGTGAGTTCTTGCGGCCCGCTAGTATATTTAGTTTGTACCACACTATTTTTGGTTATTAGCGGTGGCAGACTAATTCATATAGAGGATGCAAAGTACGTTGAGGAACCGGTCTGAAATGTTAATCTGCCATCTCAAATATGTCAATATTTGTCCCGGGAAGTGTCGCAACATTGTCAGCACTCGTTCTTTTACTCAGCCTGCTCCCGTCTTTTTGTGCTTCAGGTGACATGTACAACCAGGAGGGAGACGCCTCGGAGCCCGAGTGGGTGAAGACCGAGAGGGAACAGTTTACTGAATTCAGAGACAAAAACAAAGATGGGAAGATGGACAAGGAGGAGACCAGAGACTGGATCCTGCCCAGTGACTACGACCACGCTGAGGCCGAGTCCAAGCATCTGGTCTATGAGTCAGACGCAGACAAAGTGCGTACTGTAAAAGTTCTAAATGATTTCAGATATCATCAGAAATGAACGTTTCTCGTGTTTTACTCGACTTTGCTTAGAATTGTCATGTTTATTGCGCAATTAACGAGAAAAGTATTGACAATCCTGTTTTTGGTAAGCGCGAACATGCAGGATATACTAAATACCTACAGTAACACATATTTAATCCCACATATTGCTCATCAATAGCTGAAAAAAGCATTTTTACACTGACGCAGATAAAAAGCTGATCGTGTTTGTCACTCTTCCTCTGGCAGGATGGCCGTCTGACCAAGGCAGAAATCGTGGATAAGTATGACTTGTTCGTGGGCAGCCAGGCGACCGACTTCGGAGAGGCCCTGACTCGACATGACGAGTTCTAAAATGACCCGCCTCCCAAGACTGTGAGCTCATCTTGTGTACCACCTGACGCCTTTGTCAGTAGATGGGGTGTATTAAACAAAGATGAGCTCAGGCTTAATCCAATGCCACGGACAATAATTTATTTGATTTCTTGAATGTGTCCCACTGTGCACACACTAACATTCTGAGTGACGTGTACATGCTCGGCCTGTGTGTCCTCACGGTCAGTTGCGCCTCAGATTGGGACATATCGCCGGCCTTTGCTCTGCTTCCACACTACCATTTCCTTGCCCAGATCAGGCAAAGGACAAACACTTTTTATTTTTATTTTTTTATTTGAAAAAGCGACTTGATGAAATATTTTGTTACAAAACCTTCTTAGAACAACAAAGATTAGGCTTGCAGTCCACAGAATAGTTTGTTGCAGAATGTCATTTGGCAATGCACTGGACTGTAAAGCATGAAGCTGATGTTTAGCCCCTGTCCTCTTGTGTATTCGAGCCCAAACTGCTCACTCCCTTGTTCTTTGTTTTTCCATGTCCTTATAGATCATAATGTGGTAATTCTGCAGTACAGGATGTTTGGAACAAGGAGTAAATATTAAATTTCAGTGACAATGAAGACCATTTGGCCTAGTGCAATATAGTATAATCAGTGGGACCAGGCTGTTTTTGAAACTGGTTCCCAAAACATTTCATGTTAACACAGCTGTATGTCCTACACGTTAGGTGGGTTGTGCTGTGTGTTCGTTGAAGGAATCAAGATTAATTTAGGGACTGATGGATCCTTTGTCCTCAAAGCTTCCTCCTTTCTTCTTTCTTTTCACCTCAGCAGTGTGTGCATGTGTGAGAATCTATATTCTTGACGGACTTCCTCTTTTTTTGTTGTTTTTGTTTTGTTTTGAGTGTCATTTGATTCTTCTGAACCAACTCATTTTTGTGCCAAGAAAAAAAAAATTGTCCTCTTTTTTTCTTTTCTTTTTTGAGACAGTTTGGGAAAAATGCCCCTCTCTTTGAACATTTACCTTTCCAAAATATGTTTGTTATGCTTCTCTTATCACCACCACCATTTATAACCACTGTTAAAAATGTTTATGTTATAATATAATGTATATGAACATGTTTTTTTACAGGCTCACTGCAGCGAAAAGCCTTTCACTAGTGATTTTACTGTAAATAAGTTGTTGGTCTGCAAACCGAGCACTCTTAACAATCAGGTTTAGTTTTTGTGATTGGGAACAATGTCTCAATAAAAACAAACAAAAAGATTAGAGCTTTTTCATTCCTTTTATTCTTTTGACTCAATGTAGTAGTTGTCAGGTAGTATTCAAATGGCAGCTTTTATTACAGGTTTTCTGTAGAAATCAAAACATACCAATAGATCTGTTGTTGCTTAAAAAAAACTTCACGTTTCTAATCAATTATTTCCTAAAAGCTGTCATAGCATTAAGAATAGGTTGAAAAATGGCAATGTTGCAGCTTTTAGGAAATGCTCTGTTTCCTGGCTTTCTTCAAGCTGTTGACCAACTGAACTCTGGATTGTTGTTTCAGATACTTTTCCTCTCACCAGTGATTGCTGACAAATCTTTCCCCTAGTAATCTCCCCATAATAAATCTGATATTGGTGGATACTCAAAGTATGAGAACTGAACTGACTACATGTTTAATGTTTGTTTATCTACACCCACAAGTTCTATTAAGCAACTGAAGCGTGGAGTTGCTATTTTTTTTTTGTCAATCAAACTTTATCTCAAAAGAGGTTTGATGAACACAAAAGCTTTATTCATCTGCTCTTCCTTTTGAATTGGCCATAAATGAGTTTCAGTTTAGCAATTTGAACCTAACTCTTTATTCACCACCAAAACTGATCTACAAATTGAAACATCTAATTACCTGAACTCAAGCCCTTCTACCTCCACTTCAGTCACCTAATTATATTCATCATTCTTAGCCTTGAAAGTTTGACAGATGTCTTTATGTTTTGTAGGATTAATCTGCAGGAGGTGAAAACCCACTTGGACAAGCATGTTTACTGTGGACTCAAAGTATTCACACCCTTTCACATTTTGTACACTTTCTAGATTTAATTTTAAATGGATACGATTTTGTTTTATCTTCGCTCATCTGTAACCCGTAATAACGAAGAGAAATCTTTGCCATGTTGAAAGGTGAACCTCACCCTGTTTTTGGCTGCGTTCACGTTTCCCTCAGTTTTGACCAGTCTCCCTCTCCCCACCACTGAGGCACACTCTCATATGATGCCACCACCTATATGCTTCACCATAGAGATGGTATTAATCGGGTGATGAGCAGTGCCTGCTGCACAGAATCTTTGCTCTGCTCTCAGAGTCTTTTAAGAGTAATTTGACAAACTCCAAGTTATGCTGTCATGTCTTTTACTCAAGTGGCTTCCATCCAGCTACTCTACCATAAAGACTTGATTGATGCTGCTGAGATAGCCATTCCCCTGGCAGGTTCTCCCGTTTCTGCAGAGCATTGCTGAAATTAACTCGGTTTGGCTAGACGCCCAACTCAGGGAAGAGTCGTGGAGCTCCTGAAAACACTGAAAGATTTAGAAATGGTTTTATGTCCTTCCCTGAACCATGTCATGAGGAGGTATACAGAGATTTCCTTGGACTTCATGGCTTCATTTTTTTTTTTTTTGCCAGACTGCCAGTGTGCATTATAGTTCAGATCTTTTTCTTTTTTTTTTCACTTTGTCATTATGGGTTACAGTTTGTAGATTGATAAACAAAAATAGCAATTTTGTCAATTTAAATCAAATCTGTCGGCTCCCTAACAAATGCTTACCACAACAAACCGATTTTAATCTTAATACCTGGATTTAGCCATCTCCAACTTTACACTCCCCACTGGTTTGGCAGGCCCTCGCCAATAACACAAGTGGTCCGTAATTTAACTGACCTGGCTCGTTGTTGGAGTCAAACAGTAACTTTTACTCATCAAAAACGAGGCAACTTGTAGAACAGGCAAAATAATAAATGCTGCGCTACACTATGTGAGAGTTTTGAACTAGACAACACGGCACTCTGCAGCAATTTTAAAGGTAACTCTTCGCCGCCCCTGACAGGCCGCAAAACTGTAGCAGCACATCTCCCTGATAAATAAAGTGCATTCTTTAGTCCTGGGACGTCACAGCTTGTGTTTCAGTTTTGACAGCTGGAATTGAACGCCAACGATGACGTCACTGATTGGAATTTGAATCCCATTAAAAGCAGCTCAGCAGAATTTTTTCAGTTTAATATTTGTGTGTATTTACCCATTAAAAATACATACATTTTCATAAACAATTGAGAGAGAGAGTATATTTAGATTCATGACAAGTTATTATACTTGGTGATATTGATATTGTATGAATATGCTGTGTCCTTGAAAAATCTACCATAATTTATACATACATTTGATTTAAAAGAGTGTTGTTGTTTTTTTTTAACTGCATTGAGTCTTCATGGTGACCCATTTTTTATTTTCTAGGCTAACTGTGTGGTATGCATTTCATCACAGTGACTGTTGATTTTTTCTTTACATATATGTAGCATGTGAACGTATGTCTTCGTGTGGCCCTTCACGTGTGCCGTGTATGGGTCCTGTCTGTCCTCTTTCATGTGTCAGCACAGTATTTACAGCACAGCAGAACCAGACTGTTTCTCGCTTGCTCAATGGTGTGTCCTCCATCCTTGAGTCCTCCATCTTCACCTTAATTACTCCATTCTTAGTCGTCCGCCTCGTCCCTCTCAGTGCATACGATATCACAGTGACGTCACTTACTAAATGTGATAAAAATGGGATTACAACGAGCGAGCACTCTCAGCAGCTCTTCGTCTTCTGGATCTAAATCATCCTCACTGTTCTTGTCTGCGTCTTCATCTCCCGGCAAATCATCATCGTCTTGCCCCACCCCACGGCCATCTTGGGTGTTTCCTGAGTTTGTTGAGGGTCTTCTGTACTGAGACAGACTGTCGATGTCTGCTGTCCCACCTTCATGTCCTGAGGGGTCTGTTTGGTCCAGTGATGTGGACGGCTGGTTGTCCTCTGTACTTGCTGAAATTTGCTCTGGTGTTTCTGGAGGAGTATCAGGGGCAGATCTATCTATGTATATGAGGGTGTCTTTTAAGGGCACGTGCTCTCGAGTGGGTGGGGGTGTGCTTGTTTGCTCGGGGACGGGTGACGACTGTAAAGCTGAACATTCGGGTGTCTTCGCACAGGCTTTGTGGATGGGTTTTTCAATTTCTGCCGAGGCAATCCGAGTGTGACTGCGTGGAACACTGCACTGAGAGGAGGGACTGGTGACAGGGTCAAAAAGGTCATTGTTGGAGGTTGTTTGCAAATCAGGATAGGTTAAAGACACGCATCTAGTGGCATCATGGGTCTCAGGGCTAGGGCTGGTGTTAGATTCTGCCTCAAAAGGGTCTGAAATTGCATCATGTTTCCCTTTGGTTGGAGCATCATCTTGAGCTATATGTATGGGGCTCACATTCTCAGTGGCTGATTGAAAGGTGGGTGAACTAGAGGAGCTTTTGGTTGGTGTAGAAACATTATTATTCAAGATAACAGGGCTGCATACAGTTTCATTGGGGATGAAGCTGGTGTCAGGTGCATCAGTCGTTCTGGGGGGAACGGGTCCTTGGCACGGGGACAGTTCTTGGAAGGTGTAGGTGCCTGGTTTGTCCGGAAAGCTGAAGGAAGGATTGCAGGTTCCATATTCCTCTTTGTGGTAGGGTCTGTCATCCATGTGCGGCATAGCACTGCGGTGACTCACCTGAGGAGCAACCACAGTCATCAGTTCAACATTTACAGGGAAAAAAAACATGTTTCTATCACATAGAGTGAATTACTATGACTCTGTACCACAATCCACATTCCCGAGTTGTGGTCTTGTGGGATAGACTTGCTGAAACGTAATACAGCAAGCAGTCAAGGACAGGGGTTGGACAGGGAATTGGTACAATTGTAATATTGCCACAATTGTAAATATATCCTGGTATATGTATTGGTGGTGATTACAGATTTGCATATCATAGAAGATTGGAATATTGGCCTTGGTGGAGGTCAGCACTCTCTAAGTCTCCTTCTAGTTTTGTATATGAAATAAAAGAAGTAGTTGTAAAATGGAAATTATGACTATGCTATCAAGATTATTAAGGGAAAGGAGATGAAAGGGAATATAGGTTTGGGATGAAGATATGCTTGATTAGAAAACAGATAACTCACCAGTTGGAACCAACGTAAACTCTATGGGAGTATAAACAAAAATATTTCAGAATACAATGACAAACAATTTAAATATGAACCTATTATAAAGATTATAGTCATAAATAATCTTACCACGTTAGGGTGTTTGCCCTGGGCCACACAGCCTCTCTCCAGTGGGTCCCTTGTTCCCTTGTACCTCTTCTTTAGCCACATCAGCATCGACAGGATGCATCCAAGTGCACTCATGAACACCATGCTCAGAAATAGAGCTTTTCCCACAGTGCAGCCCGTCAGACGGTCATCTCCCAGTGGACTGTGGGGGACTGCAGTGTCCACAGACAGACATACAGAGAGTTTGTTTCAGTCTGTAGGCCCAGCAGTCAGTAGTGCATGTGAGTGTGTAAGTGTGTGTCCTTACCTGCTTGTCCCTCAGATAACACCTCCACTACAACTGTAGCAAATGTGGCATCACCTGACTCCTGGTCGACAGCCATTACCTGCAAAGTATTTAGACTTTTATCACATCGTTGTCATCTTGTTTACTTACTCTGTGTCTATATCTCCAAAGAGATTTTAATGAAAGACAGGGTTTGTGAGTTGCAGCAAAAATGATGCAAATAGGCATATTCATGGGATATCAACTTGTCCTTGAGGAGTTGAGGGACATACTGGTTAATCATAATGTTTAAAATCATTCTGCTTTTATGTGATGCAGGGAATTGATATGAACATTCAAGGTATTTGAAAGAAAAAATATGCCAAATATGAGCAAACATAATGTAAAGTTTAGAGTTTATGTTTGTAGTACTGGGTTTTCTTTGACGCTCACCTCGAGGACGTGTTTCTGTTTTGGTCTCAGCTGACTGGTCTTGGCAATCAGTAGCCCCTCCTGTGTGACTTGATAGATGTTTGTGTGATTGGAAGTAAGACTGAAGCTGAAGAAAACCATGGGATTGAAACCCTGTTTATTTGTGGAGAAAAAAGAGGTGATGCGTTACAGAAACAAAACCAGAATTAAAAAGCATTCATGGGTGTATTGTGCATACTGTATGTGTGCATGTCACAGTGCATACTTGGTCAAAGTCTTGGTCTTGTACATGCAAAATCAGTGCTTTTCTGCCATAGGTATTGACCAGAGAGGCTGCACTCTTTGCTGCAGTTACAAATCCGTGATATTCAGCCATTTCGAACTCTGGATGAAAGTAGTTCACTGCCAGAACTTGGACCAAGACCGTAGCAACAGAATACTTCCTGGGGTCATTGTCCTGGTATGCCTGGGGGCAAGACACAAAGAGACTGATACTGTACGAAAGTGTGGAGAATTTCTATCAAACCTACAACTAACAGAGTATGTGAGTCTTACCATGACCTTAAGATGCAGCGCTGGAGTTGTGAGTCTGTCTCTCACCCCCTGAGTCAATCTCACCTCCCCTGTCTCTCTGTCCATCTGGAAACGCCCATCATCGTCTCCTACCACGAACAAAATTCCAGTTACAGATGCAGACATGCAAGCACAGCACATTTGAGATTTTAACTTGAATTGCTGTGTGTAGGTACCTGAGAGAATTACATAGCTGAGTGGAGAGCTGAGTCCTCTGTCTCCATCCACTGCATGAATTGGACCAGGATAAAAGTCCAACACAATGTCCTGCAACATGACAAACGTGTTGTTCGATCATTCAGATTCTCATTAAATCTAAAACAGTGACATGGTGGACTGATCTGGATCTTGCAGCTAAACTATATTTTGGACTGAAATAGTGGATTGTTACAGATGATCTCAAAATTGTTTTCAGAAAGGGGAATTACACATCGCCTGCAAGGGTGTTTTGCTGATTTTAGAACAAAAGTAATGTTTTGTGGATGCATGACTTTCACAGAGCAAAAACATAATCTTTGACCAAAATGTATTTAATGGACTGTGCTTAGCAGGATAAAGTCAGTGGATCTAATGGTGGCCATTCCTATATAACACTGTTAATATGTGTGTGGTGTGTTCAAGGGACAGTTAACCACAGACCTCTTCCCCCTCTGTGACATTGACTATGTACATGGGGCTGGTGCAGACTTTATTTGTCTCATCCTGGAGAAGTAAAATGCAGGGCACGAACTGTGGGTACTGGTCATCTCCGTCTAGGACAGTGATGGTGATGTTGGTGCTGGTGTTGAAGTGCTCAGCGGTGTTCATTTCCTAAAATAACGACGTCAAAAAATATTATACCAGTAAAGCATGTTGGATGGAGAAATTGATGGCTACGTGAACCAAAGTATTGTTCAGCTTCTCTAATTTTAATCATCAAGAGCATAAATTAATCCCATCATTACTTTATTGTTTTCGTAATGATGGTTCAAAACACAGACAAATATTCAGATGAATATATGGAGACATTTACTTTCATGCTGAGCTCTAAAAATGATCAAAAGTGAAATGTACATACTGAGGCATAGATGGTAACAGTAAGCAGGATTTTGGTTTCGTAGTCTAAAGGCTTGGCCAGGATCACCTCTCCACTGTTTGGCAGATCAATTTTGAAGTACTCAGCATCAGGCTGCAAAACACACACCAACACATAAACAATGGCAAAGTGATAGTTTATGTCTTAATTATTGATTTCAAAAGTGGAAAAGTACAGTAGAACATACTGATGCCTGGTCAATTGAGTATATGATCTTGTCATTATCAGTGTCTGTGGCCTGGACAGTAAATACCACAGAATTCACTGGAGTCAACTGGAAAACACAGATAGACAAACAAGCGGAGAAAGAGTTTAGACAGTAGAGCTTTAACATTTTATATACAGTGTATGTATGCATGTGCAGATTTATATACATGTGTTGTGAAAGCATCATACCTCACTGATAGTTAGAGACTGGGCAGTGTATTCTGCAAACACAGGCGAATTATCGTTCTCATTGAGAATCTCCACCATGATCCTGTACACACTCTACAAGAACAGCAAAAATAAAAACACACATACAGGTTTGGATCTAGTGGTACACTGAGGAATTATGTGTTTGATGTCGGGAGGAGGTGTACCTGAAATATGTCCTCCTCAAAACATGATAACTCAGCCATTAGGACAGGACTAAGGCTCTAAAAGAGAGACAATAGCAGATATGAAGATTAGAGATTTCTGATAATATCTGCATGACGCTGGAATCGGCCAGTAGGGCCTTTATAATTAAGTATCAGATTCAGCCTGAAGTGAACATGTTTGCTGAAACGATGGGCTGACAAAATGACCCTTTGATTATATCTAAACACTTGATACTTGACTAAATGCTTAACTCGATGCTCAACACCATGTCCCTAGTGCAAAGGTGCTCTTGCATCTCTTGTGTCGTGGAAGGAGGGTGCAAAAATATATCTGCAGTGGGAAGGTTTTTTTTAGAGTATCCGAAATGGATTATAAAGTTTCGATTTGCAGCATCGCATTCCTTAAACCCTTCAAATTTAATTTCCTATCTTAAGAACTGTCATCCCAATTATTACGATGGATTTGTGAACAACAAAGAAAATATATGCAGACATAGGTATCCGCAATCGACCAAAATAGTGAAAATGTCAGCATATCGGATATCGGCAAAAAAAATAAAAATTTTAAGTTATTTTTTATTTGTTGTGCATGCTACAATGGCATACAATAAATTTTTTTACTTTGACCTTTATTTAATTTTGACCTACATTTGCCCAACTAGATGTTGCATAAGTACATTGCACAAGTGTAGAAAAATACATCTCATTTGATGTTAATTGCACACAACTACATCTACAGCAAAACAAATAAATATTAAAAGAACTCTTAGCACACTTTATACATTCCTTGTATTTTTTTTTTATTATTCTACATGTGGACCCTCTTGGTCGCGTGCTAAGCACATTCGATGATTTTATGTAAGTTTGAAACATGTATTGAATAGTCTCAGTCTCTAACTATTTTCTTAAGAACAGTGTCAGAAGTAGGCCGACTGAAAACCTTAGAGAGAAACAGAGACGCAGCTAATCTAATTGACCCTGTAACAGCTGCCATTATGTCAGACAGCTGGCTTGCAAGAGGATGATGGTGATAGAGATTGCGTTTGATCCCAGACTGAGACAATGAGGCTCAGTCTCTGCTACATTGTTCCAAACATAGACACACCTTCCTCATGGCAGCCCAAGACTATTACAAGCCAACTCATCAAAATGGGACGGCACATAAAATCCATAATTGTATTTTTCTGGCTTCCTGATAAGACAGCTGCAAAACTCACTGATCAGCGTTTCAAAAGAAATATCCTGAGTCAATACCTCTCGGTCAAGGATCTTGTCAGCTGATGTGTTCAGGCGGATGCTTCTTTCATCCAAGAAGAACCAATCAGCATCCTTTCCATCCAGGCTCCAGTGAACCCCTTCCATTGTGGTGTCACTTGCGAGCTCGGCAACAACTTCTCCCGAGAGGCTGTTTTCTTTGATTGTTGCAAATACGTCCTGACCGTCCAAACATCCAGTCCAGCCTGACATCCCTGTGTCAAAGACAAACACACGCATGCACGCACACACACACACACACACACACACACACACACACACACACACACACACACACACACACACACACACACACACACACACACACACACACACACACACACACACACACACACACACAGAGGTTTAGCGAGGCGTTAATTCAGACCTAAGACTTATCCTTTCTGAGAAGGACTGTGATGTGGCTGTACCTGTGACTGTGTGCAAACATAAGAGGAACAGCAGCGAGCAGGCAAGAGTCCTAGGGTTCAGTTCAGTGAGGGCCATTCCTGGGCTCGGTCAGGCCTCAGGAACCAGTTCTGCCTAAGTGAAGGGAGAGATAAAGAACAATCAGCTAAAGTTATCATTTTGTCTTTTAGATTAACAGTCTGTTTATGCTGTACAACCACAAATACACACGTTCTATTCTGTCCCCTAATTACCTCAAATCCCCTATAAGTCGGTTTCTGCAGGACTTTCTCCTGTAGAAGAGAGAGGACCAGTAGAATAGTCTCCAAATATTCCTCTTCCCAACATATTTCTCTGACCTGATTGTACTTTTCGCCTTTCTCCTGTCCATCTCCACAGTAAGGTGCTCTCCTGACTCTGTACTCACCTGTTAACATGGATAATATTCATAAACAGTACCCTCCTAAATTAGTGGTTTTCTTAACATTGTGTTTTATTATTTATTATTTTCAGATTTTTCCCTTTTTTTTTTTAATGATATCAGGAGTTAAAACAACTACAGTAAGCAGTAACTCCTAGTTATTACAAAAGCTAAAGAGCAGCAAGGACTCATTCTAGCAGCATCTCTGTCTTACAGGCAAACGCTTTGAAATCTGACCTTATTTTGACCACATCACAAAAATGTGTGACTCCATGTTTACAATGCTCTTGTGAGTCACTGATTGAGGGAGCGTGGAGCACAGGGGGTGGGGAGGTGCCAAGATCTAAAATCAAATCCTACTCAGAGAACAACTCGGCTGCTAATGTGAAGTAAATAAACACACAGAATCTGTTACACACTCAACTGAACTGAGCCTGTGATATCATTGAAAAAGACCAATCAAGCTTCCACACTGTTTGCTGTTCTTTGGCTGACTGACCTTTTGTTGTCAAATCCTCTGCAGCTTGTTTGTCAGTCTCCATATCCTCCTGACTTGTGATGGACGCAGCATCTCTGATACTCAAAACCCTGAAAAGTTACTAAACCCCATTCAGAAAGACAGACTGATGCTTTCACAAATAAACAAAGAGACAATAATTGATAACATACACACACTGATCCCCCCCACATACATTAAAAAGCAGACAACAGCTTATAGTGTGTATCCTGGGATAAACGACAGCTCAGAGACTAAAGCCTGAGGGTGGGGCTTACCTGGTCAGGGACAAAGAGTCCAATCAGATTGAAGAATGCAAGAACCTGACAGTGCAGTCAGAGACCGGGGTCACAAGTGAATTTAAGAGATTTGTCTGGTACAAAGACACTTGACCTTCAAAGGCAAGTTTGTCATACAAAATCAACAGTCAGAGCCAAACCAGTCAGCTTTTGTTCACTCTGTAGTTGCTGTACTGCAGAGCTTATCGAGAAATTTAATTTGCTTTTTGTGAGGCAGCTATATCATGCTTTAAATACTTTACTTTATGCTTTAAATATATATTTATATTTCAGGATGATATCGGTTTGAACGTGTTCAAACAGTCTGACATACTGTGGCCACACAGCTTGTGCCTACTGGATTTGTTCAATTAGTCATGTGTGATCACTAATGGGGCTTGACAAGGGATTAGCTATCAAACGTCAGCTGTTCATCTCCTGAAGATTATCCCACATCCTTTTACACACTTGTCCCAGCATGCATAGGCACGCACGCACATGCGCGTGTGTGCAGATGTCTTTATGGCTCCTGTGATGAAAGCCTGTCGTCTGGCTCCATTAGAAATGTTTTGGTTAGTGCAGGCTTGTGAGAAGTTTCCGTTGTCAGAGGGGGAGCAGAAGTGTTTGGTGACTAAAGTTAGCCTCGGGGTAAAACGTTGAACACTGCATGGTCTGTTTTCTGAACGAGCATTTCTCTCATAATCCATTTGTCACGTTCTCATTTTGTCATTAAAAGCGACAGGTTATTAATCTCACCACCAGACTCACAAAATGGGCGAGAAGATTTAGTATTTATATGTATGCGCTGTGATTGGACATGGCCACTGGATGTCAGCAGAGATGTGGTTAAAAAGATGGGAGATGGTTGACAGTTAACAGTTGGCTTTTACATCTACATCATTTGAACATCTGTTTTCCCAGAAGGAGTGTTTTTTTTTGTGTGTTTAAAAAAAAAAAAATTTCTTACAATGGTGATATTTGAAGTGAATGTCATCAAAACAAAATCAGCTGAAATTTTCTTTAGGAGTGCAGATTCCTCAGAGGATTCCTAGTTTCTACTGATTTATCAATGTTTTCAATCAGCCTGGACGTGCTCTACCACCCAGAGGGACTGGGTGTATGTTGAACAACCAGCAAAGCGAGGAGAGAAAATCCTGTGGGGAAAATGTTTAATTGTGATTATTACAGACTAACTGGCATGAGTCACAGATGAGGTTTTGTTGCGTATGTGGACTGAGGGTGAGAAAATCGCAGATCACATCGGGTTTAAGTGTGTAGCATGCATCCTGTTCAACAGATATTATGTTGTATGGAAAACAATCTGGCACCAGACTGATGAGGGACTGTCTGCTACATCCATTATAGGAAGCACCTGGGTGTCCTCTCATCCCACCCAAATACTTCATGAAGACACAGTGACATGTGTTTCTGTGCTGTGGTTATGAGGATGCGCTGAGAAACTCTCTGAAATATCAACAGCAGAAATGAGCAGGACAACAACATGAGGGTAAAGCCAAGAGTCCTGGAGACAGAGGTGGGGGGGATTGATCACAGTGGGATGCACACTTGGACTGTTTCCAATGCAGTGAAACATGACTACTTGTGTTTACCCCCGCCCTCTCTCTCTCCCGCATGCACTCTCTCAACACACACGTATTTATGGCTGCTTGCTTCAGCATGGCTCCCTTCCAGTCTCCAGACCAGGTTTTAGCTGATTACCAAAACGGGGGTCTTTGGGAATCAACACCACTAAACAGTGCTTGGTGAAGAGGGTTTTTTTTCCTGACAAAAAAAACAGAGGGAAAATAGGGGAAGAAAAGACTACACTCACAGATATCCCTGTGGAAACTGAATGCAGCAGAGACAAGAGCCTATGACCTCACACGCACTGCACACCTGAACTTTTTATTTGCGCTTCTTTCTCTCTCATCAAAAATGCGGGACAAGGGCTGTAAATATTTTTTAATTAATCATCACACTCTCACAGATATTCTCCTTTGTGATCATGGAGTCAAAGTGTGGTGTAATTATATGGCCCCAGGGGGGGAATGTATGTGTGCGACTGCAGAGAAGTGACGCCCTGCCTGCATCCAGATGTTTCATGTTTCCCCTGCGCGGTCTTTGGAGAGGTCTGCTCGCGGAGGAGCAGGGAAATCTTGAACGTACCGTCCATTGGTCCATGGCAGCAGATCGGGTTAAAAGGACAGAGAATACCATGCTTTTTGTGTAAAGTGCTTGGATTTTAATCCACGCTTTCCAATTTTTCTTTTCTTTTCTTTTTTTTGCTTCTGGATAATGGAGAGCGGTAAACTGAGGACGGTCGTGCTGCTGGAGATTCATTTGCTCTGGGTCTTTGCGCTGCCTGTGCACGCACAATCTAGTCCAAATCAAGAGAGTGGTGAGATTACGGAAGTGTGCTTCGGTGAAATCTGTGACTGATTGTTTGATTCATGACTTTATTATCGTTTGCGTCTAATTCGGTTTTATTCCATATCTGTATTTCAATATGGCAAAAGATCTTCAATACCTCCCACTGAGTTTTAATAGGCTACTGTTAAAGTGGAAAATAAATGGGCCTTCCACTTAACTTGTGCATACATGTCTTTACACCACTTACTGGTTATAATTATACTCCATAAATCAAACAAACCTCCATTGTAACTTTCAGTTTCAGCTTTAAACAATGAAGATCTACCTCCAGTTAAAAGAGTGCAGATATTACATTGCATTAGGGACAGATCAGACGCACTGTATCATGCTGGCCTGTTGGTTTCAGGTCACTGAGGCAGCCATGTGTGATCAACTGATGAATGGCTTCATTATGTTTCATTCTCACACAGACTTGCATAACCCAGAAACCACAGTATCATCCTCCTGACCTTATTAGGTTGTACAAATGTGTATGTCCCATGTCTGATTCTCTGTCTTATGTCGTTCCCAGTGATTGACCTTCTGGCAGCCCTAAACATGTCCCAACAAATAAGTGGTGTGGCCAGACTGCAGAGTCCAAGCAGCGTGGTATATAAGATACGTCCCAGAGCACCCTACCTGACCCTCCCTAGAGAATATTCCCACTTCCTGTACTCCAACCTTCAGGGTAGCATGGGGGTGCATTTAGTGGGACACCAAAGGCCAGGATCCAGTGCGACTGTCTTTTCCCTCTCCTCTGCATCCTCGCCCATTCTTCAGATCATCTCCTCCACCCTCAATAACACTCTGCGTTTGGACTACCGGGCTGGAGGAAGACCTCGGACCCTCGCCAGCTTTCACTATCCTATGGGAAACCCCTTCTCCAGAGAGGAATGGGTTCAGCTGGCTGTGAGCCTGGAGCCTGACAGACTGACATTTTTTGTAGACTGTCAAGAAGCTGCTGTTATACCAATAAAAAGTGAGAACAGGATCCACCTGGAATTGCCTCAAGAGGTTGTCATCACTCTTGCCAGCACACCAGGAAATAAAGACAGCAAATTCAGTGTGAGTCTTACTGCATACATGTGTATACACATGTAATCACCTTTACCGTTTGATTTACTTTTGACAGTTTTTTGTAATAGTTTTTTGGGGCCAGCTTTGATTTTACTAATGAAACAGAATGTCTGCCTACTCCTGAAAGCAATAATTAAAGCCATGTGAAGTTTATTATATACATATTCACAAAATAAATGAAATGTTACTTTCATTGCAGGGATATTTGAAGACGGCTGAAATTTCACTGAAAGCATATTTAAGGCGCCCATGGATCTGTTACAATGTTACAGGTAAAGAAAGCTTATCCTCGTTAAAACTGAATGGAAAGAAATGTATAAGAGCGTGTAATGCTCGCATCAGTCCACTAGATATACATGACACAGTATCGGTGTCATGTTTTGCCACATGGAGGCGCAAAAAGTACACACATGACCAGCGTCCAACAAGGATGTGATGAAGTACAAATAGTTAGATAAAGTTATGGGGAGCAGATTGGGGTTTGTTAGATTGAGCAAACACAAAACTTTCAGCCAGGAGAAAACCCATAAGAACGCAAAACTCAACATGTATTTCGTTTACGCAACGTAAGTTACTCACATAACATAGTGTACGTGTAGTGTACGTTACGTTAGGTAAGTTACTTACATATGTAAAGTTACTTACATAAAGTTACTTATTTTAACCTAAACCATCAACTTTTCCCAAACCGTAACCAAATGTTTTGGTGCCTAACCCTTGTCAAATCGCAACTGTGTCACATTTAACCCAATCCACGTTTTCCTTAACCTAACCACAAGGTTTTTGGTGCCTGAGAGCTGTAATTGAGTTTATATTTTTTTGGACACTGTATATGTGCTTGTCTGCACATTTACATATATTGTATATATCTGTTTATGATTACATGCTCTGGGGTTGCCTTGTGGAGAGAATTTACAGTACAACAAAGACTGCGTGTCATTCCCCTCTTTGTTTTCCTTTTTCTTCATTCTTTATTCCGATTATTGACCCCAAAGATTTATTACATTTAAAATTCTGGGATACGTGACAAGAATTTCTGCCAATGATGAACAGCTTATTAAACTTGTAAATCAATGCAAAAACTGTATTTAGCAACTCTAAAAACCCTAACAGTAAGACTCCTGTCATTTTCACAGTGAGTTAAAACTCAGTTGTGGGACCTCCGTGGTTGCATCAGAATTTTTTTGTCCTCAGGCAGAAAGTCCCCCCAAACAGCTTGTTTGTTATTCCTCACTGTGGGTCTTAATTTTGACAGTGTTTTCCAGGATGTTTGTTTAGGCTCCGGAGTTGTTCCTTTATTCATTCAAAAATGATTCAGGAATCTCTTGCTTCGCTTTTCTCCCACCAAATTGTTGCCTCTTCTAGATGCCCTGCCGCCGTCTCAGTACACAGACGCACAGGATGCTTCACCTAGTAAACTTCAAACAAACCACAGGCCACAGGACCAAACCAAGCATCATCCCCAGGACATCCAGAGTGATCAGCTACAGAGAGGGACGGTACTAGGGCCTCCAGGGTCTCCTCAAGGGGTAAAGTCTGTTTCTCAGGCACAGAAAGATGACAGGCTGAGGAAGCTGGAAAAGAGGCTGGAGGAGCTAGCTTCTATGCTGGACATGGTCAAAACTCAGGTAATGATTGCACTTAGATAACTTATATGAAATATGACTTTTCATGAAACATCATGGGAAATATGTGTATTATTTTGGTTTTATAACAGAATGTAGACCTTCAGTCACGTGTAAAATACCTGGAGGGATGTGAGTGTGTGAAGCAGCGATGCATGTGGGAGGGACGTGAAGTGGAGGATGGTCAGCACTGGCGGATTGACCTCAACACTGTGTGTTGGTGCACATCTGGAAAGGTCACATGTCAACCTAACATCAAAACTGAAGGTGACTCCACTTTTGATTTTCTCAGTTTTTTATTTTTCATTTGTTTTGTTCTATCTTTTTCTTCGTCGCTGGCATACAAAAATCTGTCTTTATCTTATTTTTCCATAATCTCAGCAGCAACTTAACATTAACATACATTCAACTGGTGTTGAGTAGATAGTTTGCAGATGGCTGTCCTTCCCCCAGACCCTTGTCTGTCTAGCCCCTGTCAAAATGGAGGCACATGTTTTGTCTTGACCTCTGACCCCGCTGGGTTTCACTGCTCCTGCCCCAACAACACCAAGGGACCATTGTGTCACAGACAGCAGAGACAGGTATTTTTGAACCAGACTGGAGTAGTGGAGTAGAGTAGATTCATGCAGTGTTACAGAATGTCCCCACCTTTGTGGTCCATGCTGTGAAAATGTATTTATCAATTAAAGGCCTTTTTAGCCATGCTAGTGTCAGTGGCTCTTGGGATTTCGGTCAGCTGGCTACTATGGTCCAGACTGACAGAACTATTTGATGGATTAATTTTTGTAAAGGGATTCATGATCTGCAGAAGAAAATGTAGGTGATTCCTTACCTTTTTGTTTCATATTTAACCTTTATGCAGTGATTCTCCTAATCAGCAAATGTTACCCTGTAAGCATGCAGAACAACAACTGTGAACACACTAAACATCATGTTAAAACTGCAACTGCAAGTTAACATGTTGATTTTGTTACATATCACTAATTTGCATTTAGCTGAGAGCACACCTGTGTCTAAAAGCTGTGCTGAGACACTAGCGTGGATACAGACTTGTTATGTTAAGGTGTTTGTCTTTGTGTGCATTCCCAGTTGCGTCTACTGAGGTGTTTCTTTAGTTCAGTTTTGAGTATGTGTTTATTATATGTTTGGTTACCCGGCAGGTCTCCAGAACTTTTCAAATGCTTGAGGTGGGTCACAATCACAAATGAAAAAAGCAAGGTTCAAAACCTCCCTCTGTTAAGTGTTGTGCTACTGTAGTGTTCTTATAGCTTCTAATACTATAGTATTAATAGCATTTTCTTGTCAGTCATTTGTATTTGTCTCTATTTTGCCATTTATATATGTGTCTGTGCTACCACAGTAGTGGATGATAAAGGAACAGTTCAGCATTTTGGTGTATATTATATTCACAAAACTTAATCTCAATCTGTAAATTGGACTATGCAATGCTAAATTTTACATCTATTGGCTGATGCTTCATATCAAAAATAGTGAATGAGTGTATTTCTCAAAATGTCAGACTATTCCTTTAATGTAACTGCTCTTGATTTTAGATCACTCATTTGATTGCTTGTTATTTGATTGTGATTTAGCTGTAGAGCATTGCTTGGCCTGCTCCATTGGGTGAGCCCAATAGTAGTGCTTTGCTTTAATTTAGTCCTTTTGTCAATTCTGGCTTTATGAGCATTGCTTGGCCTGCTCCATTGGGTGAGCCCAATAGTAGTGCTTTGCTTTAATTTAGTCCTTTTGTCAATTCTGGCTTTATGAGCATTGCTTGGCCTGCTCCATTGGGTGAGCCCAATAGTAGTGCTTTGCTTTAATTTAGTCCTTTTGTCAATTCTGGCTTTATGAGCATTGCTTGGCCTGCTCCATTGGGTGAGCCCAATAGTAGTGCTTTGCTTTAATTTAGTCCTTTTGTCAATTCTGGCTTTATGAGCATTGCAGTGGGGTTTAAGGCTGGGTAAGAGGCCCTGTGTCCCCCCTTCCCCACTTCTAGGCATGTTGGGTGCCCAAACCAGAGAACAACTGTGAAGGATTGCGGTCATTTCACCACCGCTGGGCCTTTAATCCTTCCTCTGGCCTCTGTGAGGACTTCTTCTACTGCACTGGAAACAGCAGCAACAATTTCCCCTCCCTTAATGCCTGTAAGGACCGGTGCATGTTAGGAGCATGTTGCTTCCGCAAACCAAAGCAGGGTCGTCCCACCAGCCCGCTGCATTACATTCAGTATGAATACAACATTTCCACTGTGAACGGGAGTCTCTCTGGAAATGAAAAGCTTAATTTGGAGAATGAAATGTGGTACAGCAATACAGACTTCAACCGTACTGAGACGGATGATCTGAAAGGGAGCCCCAAAGGGATAGACTGCCGCAAGGATTCGGATTTTACTTTTAGCTGTGATTACCTCACTCGAACACAGTGTCAAGCCTTGGTGAAGGACCAAGCTGGAGAGGCACAAGTGGTGAGCTTCTCGCCTGGACTCAAGTGCTCTGACGTGAAATGTGGTGGAGGCTGTGGATGCTTCTTTCAACGCAAACGCTGGAAATACAGGGGAAGAAACGGGCAAAGCTGTAAAGACTGCTCATGCACACAAAGTGGTAAAGTTGACTGTGTGTGCAAACACCTGACACAGCGTAAAGAGATTAGAGATCTCACGCTGAGAGAGAGGCAGTTATACCAACGGGCTGTCAGAAAACTCTACGCCAGGCCAGGTAAGGCTCTGAATTGAAGTCTTTTTTGATAAAAAATAAAAAAAATAAAAATAAAAAAAAGGATAGTTGTGTTTTATAATCATTATTCCGATGGGTTTACTTTTGTCTGTCTGTGTTTGCCTGTGGATTTAGCTTTGTGGAACGGCTTTGCGCTACTAAGAGCTGAGTTCGCCCCCCAGGCTGGTGATCACACCTTCTTCCTCCCTTGGCACCGCTACTTCCTGCAGTTGGTGGAGCATGACCTACAATCAGTGTCATCATGCAAACTGACAATTCCATACTTTGAATGGACAGTGGACTCTGGGTCAATGAAGTCTTCAGCTGCCTGGCAGGCTGGATTGTTTGGAGGAGACAGTGAGCCAGACTCAGGCTGCATCCCTCATCACCCTTTCCAGGGCTCAACATCCCATTTTCACTGGATCCCTTGTCTCAGACGAAGTTTCAATTCCTCGGTTTGTCAGACAGCTTTTATTGACACTACGTGGGACATTTTCTTTGAATGATTTGAGCTGTATTGCTGACCAGATTTGTCTAATTGATTTCTGCTGCTCCCTTTAGGTGTGGCTGCCAGATGCAGTGACCCTGCAGAGGACTATAAACCAGGCAGACTTCCAAGTGTTCTCCCAGTCTTTGCAAACCTTCTCTGGGCTCTTTAGGCTTTGGGTAGGGGGTCACATGGCTTCTCCGCTGGCTGCTTACGACCCTTTATACCTGTCACACATGGCATTCATGGACAAGCTGTGGGACCAGTGGCAAGAGAAACATCAGCTTACATCCAAAAGACAAACTCCCAGTAATGACAATGCTCAGAGTGACGTCCTCTACCCTGCTACTTTGAGACATGTGAAGATGAAGCCTTTTGATGTTACCCCCGATGATGTAATTTCTTCTCAGCAGCAGACATGTATTGTTTATGTGCCTATAACCATTGGTGCACCTTGTAACGTGACATCTTTTCAAGCACACCCTCAAGGAAGTCCAAAATATCAGTGGCACAACACACCCTACAATAGTTTTGCCACTGAGGGCTTTAACAGCAGAGGTTTTGACCAGGATGGATATGATCCTGACGGCTATGACCAGAGCGGTTGGGACAGGTGGGGCTACGGCAAAGATGGCTTTAACCTGGACTTCATTGATAAGGATGGCTATGACGTGTCTGGTTTTAACCGCTATGGGTTCAACCATTCTAATGTAACCTGGTTTGGCATGCATAGGGACGGGGTGCTTGAGAACAAAAGGATGGACAAAAAGACACACAGAAACAAGATAATGTCCGAGCTCTTCAGCAACAAAAACTACAGCATTTATGGGTTTGATCCGCTTGGCTTGGATCGAGGTGGGTTCGATGCATTTGGCTTTCGAACAGATGGTTACGACAAAGACAGTTGCAATTGGTTTTTCAATGGACCACACTACCTTCGAATCTACTTCCACACACAGCAACAGTTGATGACATCCAGTGACCGAGCTTTAACCCGCATCACCCGCACCTGCCCTGTTGTCACCTCCCTGCCCCAACACTGGCACACACAGGACTGGATGACTTTTGGTCTGGACACAAGCAGTGCTCTGAATGGCCAACCACAGCAGGACTGGGTGGGACAAAATAAGCCAGAAATGGATGATACTTTTCTTGCAGCTATTCAAAATTGGAGCAATTTATGGCTTCCAGTCACACCAGATCACAGGTATAGACATCACTAGAACAAAGGCACAATAGCTTCACAAAGCCAGCCCTGTTTTTTGTTTGTTGCTCACTGTGGTGACACAGCTCAATCTGTATTTGTTTGGGAGAGGCATCAATTGAATTAGGTTGCATGGTTGGTGAATTACAATTGGCTTCCTTATCCTAGACATTGACAGGATTACACCTGATTGCTTGGCAGTTAGTGGTCAATTTTCAATCCATTGTTTTCTCATAAACTTGCAGATCAATGCAGCAAGTTGTTGTTGTCACATTATCATCATCTGTACCTCTCCCAAAAACTTAAACACTGAACTATCAAATTTGGGCAAATCTCAGGAGGTTTTTTAAACTAAAATCGTATCGGTCAGAACTGAAATTGAGACATGCCAGCTGTCTTTGGGAGGCTAATGTGACATTATCTTGAATAGTAAGATGAATCATTTCCAAATTGGTCATTTCAATCGTAGTTACTATATGATCCACTTTCCCCTGAAACACCGTAGGTTCTGTTTCAAGCTCCATTGGTTCAGCGGATGTCCCCTTGGCTCGGCACCTGTCACCTGCCCTGACCTCTGCCATGACGCCCATTGCCATGGTTTCCCAGATGCTGTCTGCCATATGAACAATTGCGGTTCCTGTTTCATAGAGTGGCGTGATTCGGCTACTGGAAGTCATGTGATGTGCCATGACTGGTGAACACTGGACTGCCAGGAAAAAGAGGGAGTAACGAACAGCAGTGAGAAAGAGGATGAATCATCACACCTACTGAACATAGTCTCTGTGAGCTCAGAGAAAGATAAATGAGAGGAATAACTGTTGAAATGACTGCTACTGGAATTCAATTTGAGAAAAAACGTCAATGTAAATGTTAAAGTCGTTTAGTATGCTTGGAAAGAGTTTGCCTTATCCAAGACTATCCATTGTGAATGATGACATTTGCATTTATAAACTCTCTACGGACTATGATTTATCTCCTCACTATAAAGTATTGGTTAACTCTGTACTAAAAGGCATATACAATATGAAAGGCGTCGCTTGTTGTTAGAAGATAGAGAATTATTACCCTACTGCAGTTCCCCCTAGCTCTGTGGAGCATTTTTGCATCTTTCAGTTTGTTGTTTGCAATTTTATAGATTTAGATTCACTATCATCCTTGTTTCCATTTGCAGGAGGAACATGTATTCAGAGCAAAAGTGCTTAAACAAAACAAGTGAATGTTGGTCTTACTTCAAAACACAACTTCAAATGAAGGATAATGCTTTTCATGACTGTCTAAATGCTGTTGGCAACAATGATATTAACTTTATAACTGGATGCTTTGTCAATATTGTGTTGCATTCAAAGGATCAGCATGATATTTTTACATTTTTACCTATGCATTTTGTTTGACCTCCATTTGCCTTATTGTACTGTAAGTTCTTAAGTGCATCATTGAATTGTTCTACTTGAGGTAACCGTGTAAAACCAGTCATCGTGTAATGAAACAAATATGTGGGAGTGTAGTTTATGTTGGATTGGCCTCATTAAGGATTCCCCATCTCCCTTTGTTATTCACTTCACAAGTTCACTCCAGACTCCCACAAAGTTATGTGAACTTTGTTCTGCCCTTCTTATCATGCAGATTTTTGCCATTAGTGTAAAATATATTTGCCCAAACAGCCCGCTGTTCCCTCTCTCACCCCAATTGACTATTCCCTCTGTCACTGTCGCTGCCATTTCATCAGTCTTTCCCTTAATTGCTTCTGCATGTAGGCCAGAAGACTCCAATCGCACCCAGTTGATACACACTCGCAGGCTCCCGCTCCCACACACTTTGATCTCATGCATGCTTGGCTTGATAGAGGAAATGCCTGTTGGCTGCTGGCACAGTAGGCAGTCTCACTAGCCTCTCTCTCTCACTCTGTGATTATTGCCCTCTCTCACACACATAAACATATTGTCTCTGTCCTTTGGTGAGCTGTCATTAAAGTAATTATCTGCTGAAATGTCCAAGCTAAGCAAATATTATATCTAATGAGCACTGCAAATGCTTTTGATGACAACAATTCTGCGCCTTCACTCACCAGCATTTGGTGTGTACTACACAATAAACATTTTTTTTTACATCAAAATAATTTAGTTAGCCACAGAGTGAAGGAAGTTGCTAGCAATCCTTAGGGCTATCCTCTGAACTCTTTTGTAGGGAATCCTCCAGGAAACCGCCATCCTGTCCGGTCTTCTTCAATCTGTCCTTTCTGCAGTAAATCTCTTTCTGTCTTAATAGACTTATATGACCTGCCTTTGGTAGTCTTTAACGTCTGGAAGTCTGCAAACACTTCTGGTTATGGTTACAGTCCATAAAACACGTGTGTGAAAGCAAGCATAGTATATTACATTAGAACCACGCTTACTTGAAAGAGAGCGGAGCCAGATGTCCCCCAGTGGCTTAGAGAATAACTGAAGAAAACCCGTGGAGACAGTCAGAGAGGGCAAAGGGCGAGACCAGCAATATTTCCACACTCCTCTTCTCTTACATACATATCAGAGTACATCCAAAAACTCAGGGATGCAAATACACACTCAGAAGCTCAAATATGTAAATGCACTAAAGAGTTGTCTCGTCTTCAGGGTGTGAGCTGGATGGAACAGTTCACAATGTGTCCTACAGCACTTCGGATGGCTGTCAGACATGTACGTGTAAGGTAAGTATTTAAAGTCATAATGATCAAAACCAAACATAGTTATTGAGTCTGAACAAGTCTTTTTTTTTCTGATCACCTCTTTCTTTTACCTTTGTGTATCGTCACCGGAAATAGGGTGGTAAGAAGCAGTGCTCTCCCCTGTTATGTCCTTCACTGGACTGCACACTGACAGAGACTGTGCCTGGAGACTGCTGCCAGCGCTGCAGAGGTAAGGACTCAAAAAATAAACTGTACATAG
This sequence comes from Brachyistius frenatus, assembly GCF_029030835.1. Taxonomy (NCBI): domain Eukaryota; kingdom Metazoa; phylum Chordata; class Actinopteri; family Embiotocidae; genus Brachyistius; species Brachyistius frenatus. The sequence continues at coordinate 903,470 of NW_027210696.1, forward strand.
CAATGAATATAAAACAAACCATTAACTGCACCTTATTTTTTCTTAAATATGTATTTAAATTATACATTGATTAGAGCATCCAGGCTTTTCAAAATATTACATAGAACAAAATTCAAATTGACTTTCTAGAGCCTTTTGAAATTAAAGTCACCTGACAGTTTTTATGCTGTGGCAGCAACAGACTGGGCCGAAAGCATTATGTTTTCTGTCTCATTCTTGTGAAAACGACATCTAAAAAATGCTTCAAGGGAATTTATTCAGATTTGGCATAAATGGTAACTTGGTCCCAAAGATGAACTATTTGAGGATCAAAGGTAAAGGTCACTGTGACCTTCACTCATCACATTTCCACATGTCTAAATATACGATAGATCTTGCACTTTAGAGTAGCAAACCAATGCTCTATACTTGCAATAAATACTGCTTGCTGTTATAAATGACAATGTATGACAACCACAAAACCCTCCCAAGACAACAGTTGGCTGTAGCCTGAAGTAAAATATAAAAACTTAACCCACTGTCTTTCTTTTCTGTGTGATTGTGTGGTGAACTTCTAACAACTTAACACCTGGAAGCATGAGAAGAGTAAAGTAATCTGAAGTATGTGTTTTCAGGTTGCACCCATTCTGGTGTCCGGTATGATCACAGAGCCAAGTGGAGGCCGGTAGAGAATCCTTGTGACGTCTGCTACTGTGTGGTGGGTTTCATACCAACTATCTGCTTAAGTTCCTATCTAGTCTCTCACATTTCTCTCTAATGATACTGTTTTCTCCTCACAACAGGAGGGTCATGTTCGCTGTGAGAGAGATCGGTGTAACACCCCATGTAAAAACCCTGCCGCTCCTCCACCCAACACCTGCTGTCCAGTCTGTCAAGGTGGGTTTATTTGCTTTTCTGCAGCAGCATGTGTGTGTGATTAGCAGACTGAAGAGACTAATAAGGTCAATGTTTGTGTCTTGTAGGCTGTGGTGTGAATGGACGTGAGTTCCCTAACGGAGCTGTGATCCCGACTGGAGACCGCTGTCAGGAGTGCACATGTGTGGTATGTCGATCAGTTGTCGTAAAATATTTGTTTAATGTGTGTTAATCAGATAAGGATCATTTCATTTTGATGTGTACTGTACTGTTCTTTCTCTCCTAGAATGGAAATGTGGCATGTTCAGCCCTTCGCTGTCCTGGCGTGTCTTGCCACAACCCTGTGCATCACCCTGGAGACTGTTGCCCACGGTATACATTACTCCATATCACTGAAATCTCTTTTGAAATGTTGAGGTGGTAAATGTGTAATAATTTTTCTAACACATTTTGGTTTATGTTAATGTTGTGTGACCTATAGATGCGAGCAGTGTGAATATGAGTCTCAATTGCATGTGAATGGACAGAAGTTCCCTTCCAGGAGAGACCCCTGCCTCCATTGCCGCTGCTCTGTGAGTGTGGTGTGGCAAATTTTTCTAGTTATGTGATGTTCATGTGAACAGACTTATGATGTGCTGACAAAGTTTCATGACCCAGGCTTTCAAAGCACACCAATCGTTTGTACTTTCAGGAATAAATGTCCTCTCATTTTAAAGTGTGAAAACTAGGTCGTATTTTTATAGATGGAAATGTTGTTCATATATGTGAGCTTTGTATCTGACAACAGTTGTTAAAATGCTGCTGTCAGATACACAGCACAGATGTGATCACCCTCTGAGCAGACCTTAGGTGGGCGGAGTTGGACTGTCACCTGGACTAGCTCAACTACATAAGGTGGTGGCAGTCAGCCAGTCCTTCTGTCTCTGTTGGCTTCTACCTTCTTTGGTTTTGTTTCATTTGCAAATTTGTAGTTTAGCTTCTCAAAAACAAACCTACTTTTTTTTAGCTACAATTCATGTGGTACTCTCCCCTCTTTTGTCCAGCCTTCAGCTGAGTTGTGATAATTTAATACCTTTTTGTCTCCATCTCTTAGGCAGGTGAAGTTTCTTGTGAGCGTATGGATGCATCATGTCCCAAACCACACTGTAGACATCCAGTGAGGCGCAAAGGAGAGTGTTGTCCCACATGCAATGGTCGGTGTACAACATACAATTCCTTCAGGCTTTTTTAAAGTTTGTTTTGTTTGCTGCATGCTGTCCTACATTTCTATTGTATTTTTACCGTTCAAACTCAAACAAAAACAACCAAGAATTTGTGTTTGTTCCCCCAGAGTGTGAGTATGACAGGAGGGCGTATGCCGATGGAGAAGTGTTCATCCCTGCTGGGAGCGGACCCTGCCTGCAGTGCAGGTGTAAGGCAAGTTAGAGCAGTACACTCACGGGACATTATTAAATATTGTCCAAAATATCATTTCAAAAATGAAAAGATGAAGCTAACCACTGATTTTATGGGTTCTCGAACAAAACAAGGCAGAAATGTGAATCTGTTACAAGTGTCAAAACTGTCTCAAGTGTTCTGAATTTGAGCACAGTATCATTCCACTCTTTTCAGATCATCTGATGGGCATGCACATAATATTTTCACAGATCTTTGTGCTGTTTTAAACAGATTGAATATGAATTTGTATCTTTAGGGTGGGAATGTAATTTGTCATGAGGAGAAATGCCCTCCTGTCCAGTGCTCCAACCCGATCATAGACCCACTTCTTTGTTGTCCAATATGCAAAGGTAACTACACACACAAACACACACATGCAGCTGCAGCTCATCAGTGAGTATTCTGTATAAAAACCCTCCTTTCTCTTTGTAGTGTGCGTATTGGAGGGGGTGGAATATCAAGAAGGCTCCAACTGGCACCCTGAGGGTCCCTGTTCCAGCTGTACCTGTGTGAATGGAGAAACTTTATGTACACACACACAATGCCCCCCTACCGATTGTCTGCATCCCACCAAGATTACTGGTAAGACTGTATGTGTGTGAGTAAGAGACTTTGTCTGTGTGCAGGTGAGAGTGTAACCTGAGTACATCATCTCTTGACTTTTCATAGACTCCTGTTGTGCAGTATGTGAAAGCTGCACGTATAACCATCGAATCTATAGCAACAGCCAGAGGTTTACAACCCCCGACCAGCCCTGCCACATCTGCACTTGTCTGGTGAGTGTGTCTCTATTCACAAACCCAGTGCGCAACACTTTTGCACCTTCACACTTGCTGACACAACTTCCCCTTTCCCTCAGCATGGCACTGTGGAATGTGAGAGACGAGGTTGTCCTCCACTCAATTGCACCAACTTCGACACCCTACCTGGAGAGTGCTGCCCTAAATGTCCAGGTACCCAAACTCAGACTGTAGTTCATGGAGTACCCTGTTCAGCAATTTATTTACGTCTTTCCTCAGTAAGATTAGCCTGTGTGTTTTTTTGCCAGACTGCTCCTTTGAAAACCGTGTATTTGTGGACGGAGAGGCTTTTCCCAACCCTGTGAGTGTGTGTGAGGAGTGTAGGTGTGTGAGCGGAAGGGTTGACTGCCACCAAGCACAATGCCCCCATCCTCGCTGTAATGCACCTCAACCTGGAACATGTTGTCAAAACAACTGCAATGGTGAGAAAGTATAAGTTCACTCTCAGGGAAACAAAAAAAACAAAAATCAACAAATTGAAATCTCACAATCACACAATATTCCTCTATTAATCAGGCTGCAGCTATGCTGGGAAAAAATATCCCAATGGACAGGAGTTTCCCCATCCTACTGACACCTGCAGGACATGCAGCTGCATAGTAAGAACAATCACGCATAACTCGTCTGACTATGTTGATCATCTGTGGGCTTCCTGAAAGCAGGTTTTTCATTCATATCTGTGTTGTGCTGCAGAATGGGAATGTACAGTGTCTGAAGAGGAGGTGCCCACCACTACCATGCTCCAACCCCAATGTATTGCCGGGAGACTGCTGCCCCCAGTGTCCTGGTGAGGATGTGCAAGACAGAAAAACTGCAAAGCTCAGTGATGAACTCCACAGAACAAACACCCATAAATCCACTTAAAAATCATTATAAGACAACATGATAAAAAAATTTTTTTTAAAAATCTTTCAAGCATCTGTTTCAGTTTGTCTTCAGTGATTCATTTTCTGACATTTTTACTTCCTTATCGACTGTGCTTGACGTAATTTTCGACAACATCTGGTGTTGTCCTTGTGTCTTGGCTCATGACAGCACGTTATCTGTCACAACATGGACTATGAAGTTGTGGAGTGGAGGCCTTTTATTGATTTAATTTATGCTCCTCCAGATCCTCCAGCAAACTGTGTGTATGAACAAAGGCCCTACAGACACACAGAGCGTTTCTACCACCCTGCTGACAGCTGTCGATCATGTTCCTGCACCAATGGGACCGTTTACTGTCAGCACAAGCCCTGCCCGTTTGCTCCGTGTTCTCACCCCATCAAACAAGACTGCTGTCGCACATGCGAAGGTAGAAGTTCATATGTTCTATCTGAAGATGTTCATCTGTACTGCACATTTATTCTTAAGGATCTCCATATCTCTGTCGCAGGCTGCTTGTATGAAGGTCGAGAGCGAGCTAATGGGGAGACTTGGGATGACGCATCAGACCCGTGTGCTGTGTGTGTTTGTCGTGAGGGCTCCGTCCAGTGTGAGAGGAGACGCTGTCCGTCCTCCAACTGTAACCACCCAGTCCAGAGACAGTGCTGTATGTCCTGTGATGGTGAGTAGAAAACCTAACAGCAGTGCAACTTTCCAGAGACAATCCCAGTTACTGTTACTGAGCTCAGAGTAAACCGTGTTTATTCGAAAAGGGAAACATTCCCTTTTTTTTGTGCAAAAATCTATTCGTGTTTTTTTTTCTTCTTGCAGGCTGCATGTTTCATGGTAAAGAATATCCTGATGGCACTGAGTTTGGTGATGACAACGACCCCTGTGGTTTATGTTACTGTTATGGAGGGGACGTCATCTGCACCAAGATACCCTGTTATGGAGACTGCAGCCACCCTTACAAACCACCCGGAAAATGCTGTGGAGAATGTGAACGTATGTACAGTCAAAATCTATACTAAATCTTAGTTCATCTTTCCCATGATTATAGAATAACAAAATGAACCCGTCTTGTTTTGTCAGGCTGTTTATACAACAGTGCAGTCCTCATCAGTGGACAGTCCATCCCTGATCCAGGGAACCCGTGCTCTGAGTGTATCTGCCAGGTAGCTTCAACACACACAGACATTCCTGCTGGTTAATTTCTTCAGACAACACATCATGCTTGTTTTTCTTACAGAGCGGCTCAGTACGTTGTGTGAAGAAGTCGTGTCCAGCAGCCCTCTGTCCTCATCCGGTCACCAACCCATGTGGCTGCCCCATCTGTGACGGTATCCAGCTTACAACACATCACAGCTGATGTTACGTGGAGTAACTGAATAACCGATGCTTCACTCTGTGTAGGTTGTCAGTTCCAAGGTGTGACTTATGTTGACGGGCAGATCCTTCGAGGAGGAGAGCGAGGGTGCCAGGACTGCACATGCACAGTGAGTTGGAGAATCGCATTAGTCAGACCACTGACTCGCTGCACCCTCACAGCTACTGGATGTCTTTTTTTTCCTTTTTTTTTTTTTTCGTAGACAGGTGAGGTGGTGTGTGTGCAGCGAAGATGCCCGGCAGTGTCATGCCCACACCCAGCTCTGGACAGCTGTGCTTGCGGAGTGTGTGATGGATGTAACTTTAACGGACGAGGCTGTTTCAATGGAGAAAGATTTCCACACATGACAGACCGCTGTCAGCTCTGCTCCTGTCTGGTATGATCACATACAGATTTTAATTTTCTATCCACAGTAAATGTGACTCACTACTGCTGGAGTTGTGGTACAGAGCAAATATGAGATAATAGAAAAATCTAAAATTAGTAGTAGTAAAAAATAGTAAAAAATGTGATAGAGTGGATGTTTTTATAGCAAAGGAACAGTCCAATAAAAATCTGTCTTTCCACCATCAAAAATCTGGCCATTAGATCATTTGTAGCTACTTCTTCTCAGAGGAGGGCAGCTATAATTTGATTTACATCAGTTACTAAGGATTCCATTAGAGACCCACAGTCACAGCAAACATGTGTCTAAATGTTTGAAAAACATGAACTTCTGGTAGCACTTTAGAGCTATAATGAAGTGACAGCAAAGCATGTCAGAAGTATATTTGTGAAGAAACAATGAGCGCTTGCAAGGCGCAGACTAAAAACTTCTTACAGACATGTTTCAAGCACATTTGACACCACCCTGGCTCTGTGAGTACATTAAAATGAGGATTTGATTTTATACTCTGTCATTCATTCATCCTCAATTGTGAAAGATTATAAATGACTTTATTAGAAGGGAAAGTTTGGAACTCAACTGTTTGTGTTGTTTTGTGTGTATAGAATGGCGGTGTGGTGTGCGCACGTGTATCCTGTCCAAGTGTTGCCTGTGGGCATCCTGTGACCCCTCCAGGGGAATGCTGCCCTGTCTGCACAGGGATTTGCTTCCATCAGGGTAAAGACTATCAGTCCGGTTCCACCTTCACATCGCCCTCTGATCCCTGCTCGTCATGCTCCTGTCTGGTCAGTCTGATAGTTTTTATTAAATAAAAAAACAAAAAAACAACTATCATCTGACATATTAATGAAATCCCTCCATCTTTTCTCTTCATCTACTTTGTTCCTTCGTCTCATCCTCTGATCAGAATGAGGTGGTGAACTGTCACAAGAGACCTTGTCCAGTTCAGTGTTCACACCCCGTCCCATCAGATACCTGCTGCCCCGTCTGTGACTCCTGTCTGTATGACGGTGTCGTGCACTCTCACAGTCATACTTTCAAACCCTCATCCAACCCTTGCCAGCGCTGTACCTGTGTCAGAGGCACCGTTACCTGCGTGCCCCTCGTCTGCCCACCAACACCCTGCGCGCGACCCGTTGCCAAGCCAGGACAGTGCTGCCCTGGGTGCACAGGTACTTCTTGAAATGTTTACATAAATGATAAGCTTTTATGTTTTGATCAATATGTAATATATTTAACCCAGAAAATCTTCAATAACAAATAAGCAACTCACAATTTTTTAACATGAGAAAATATTGCAGCCCATTTTCTCTGAATATGCTCTATTCAAAGTAAAGCAGACATCAAATAATATAGGTCTCCTATTCTTTTACTGATAATAGTGACTGTGGAAAGATCTAACTCCATATTAATTCACTTCTTACATGTGAAAATTGTTTTGTTCAACAGTTAATGTGCAATAGAATAGAGTATACACGTTGTTTTCAAGCCTTGATTTTTACACTGTTAAACTGAAAAATGCCAAGAGTACACAACTTGTACTTTTAAAATTAAATGAAATAGTGATTTAACATTTAATCCATGTTTAATTTTTGTTCAAAAATGTGTTGTAATATTTAAAGTACTTTATGTGATATTCAAAACAAAACAGGAGGAGATTATTTTCAAGGTGTTTCTGTGACTTTTTGGGTTGTAAATGTTTCCAAATCCATCCAGCTTTAAAAATGTTAAATTCAAGCACCTGGTCACAAAAACAAAATGATACAGACGAAAAAAAAAAAAGCCTTTTTGGCCCTTCGATAAACTTATTCAGGAAACCTTCTTAAATCCTTCCATTTCTGCTCTCTGTCGTTGTCTCTTGTCTGTCTCTGGTCTCAGTGTGTAGGCTGGATGGACAGGAGTTCAGTGACGGGCAGACATGGACCATGAGTTCAAACCACTGCTCCACCTGCATCTGCCAGGTCTGACTTTGTAAAATTGTCTGAAAATCTATTTTTTCTCTCTCTACACTTGCTTCCTTCCTTATATTCAAGTGCTAAACCGTCTTAATCTCGCAGGCAGGTGAGGTGCAGTGTGCATCTCCTCAGTGTACAAAGCTGCCCTGTATGCATCAGGTGACTGATCCAGGAGCCTGCTGTCCTCGCTGTAGAGGTAAATAGACCTTTCAAAATGACATCCACTGGATGAGGAGTTTGCCATTGATTACATTTTCCTTCTCAGGTTGTATGTATGGAGGAGAGGAGCACACAGAGGGCAGCAGCTGGTTCGCAGACTCCACTCCCTGTATGACCTGCATGTGTGTTGACGGAGTGACCACCTGCTCTGAAGTACGCTGCCTCTCTCCGTGTATCAACTTCATCGATGTGCCGGGGGAGTGCTGCCCGGTATGTGCCGGTAAGCAAAGTCACAAAGTACTGTTTCTCTGAAGTCTCTCCCAGTTATAAAAGATTTGAAAGCTCTAAGTTCCATGTAAGATTTTTTTTTGGTGTTTGATGATCATGGTTATTTTTGGGTAGACTGTGTGTTTGAGGGCAGAGTGTACGGCCCGGGGGACAGTTTCCATCCAGCTGATGACCCCTGCCAGATCTGCACATGTGAGGTATTATACATACATATACTGTAAACCAGACACGTAGATGTGATGCAGTAATAATTTATGATTTTTATTTAATTTAACCTGTTAGCTTCATAGTTATATTGATTATATGTTTTAAAACAATAGAAAATGGGGGGGAAGGAATGGACAGCACAACTTATAAAATATGTTTGTGCTGTTTTGAGAATGTTTGCATTTTCGTTTAATAGATTAATTCAACAATTAACAGATTGTAAAAATTGTTGTCAGTTTATGTTTAATTGATGAATAAGGTTTAGTTAAGTAGTTAGGAACAGAGGTAGAAACAGCCGCAATACAAACAGATAAGGATGATACCTTTTAGCACTAGTATAGACATTGTAATAGTAGTAATAGTTGTCATTGTAATCTAATCTGTGTACCTCAGGTGATGCCGGACGGAGAACAACACCTGAGGTGTTACCGAAAGCAGTGTCCCAGTCTGGTCGACTGTCCTAAGAGCAACATCTTCTCTGGACCAGACTCCTGCTGCCCCGTCTGTGCACGTCAGTACTAAACTAGCTGTTACACAGTGTGTTTTGTCTCTGCACTGTCGCTGAGCTCTATAACATTTGTGTGTGTGTGTGTGTGTGTGTGTGTGTGTGTGTGTGTGTGTGTGTGTGTGTGTGTGTGTGTGTGTGTGTGTGTGTGTGTGTGTGTGTGTGTGTGTGTGTGTGTGTGTGTGTGTGTGTGTGTGTGTGTTTAGAGCCTCTCAGTAACTGCACCGCTGCGCTGATTGGTAATGAGGTGTTGGCAACAGATGACCCCTGCTTTACCTGCCATTGCCAGGTAAAACAGCAACAACACTATTTATGGGCAGACATGTCAGGAATATTGTTAAGAACATTAATTGATGTTTGATTTCAGTCAGAGCTAAGGATTAAAAGCCGTATGAATGTATCTCTGGTACATTATATGCTAGCTTGTGAGGAAAAAACGTTGTTATTGTAGAACAAATAAATTAGCCAGGTAGAGTAAATATCAAATTAAAAATGTCTTGTGCCGAGGTAAAATATCATGGTGCAATCATCTGTCTCTAATACAGAGTAATGTGAGCTTTACCTTATTTAAGCTCCTATCGATCTTATTGTTGAGTTGCTGCTGCCTGATCCACTATGTAACTATTGACACTGTGTCTGTGTCTCCAACATAGGACCTGACGTGGACTTGCTTGTCCCAAATCTGTGTCCCAGTCACTTGCCCTTATAACGAACAGTTCACCTCTCCAGACTCATGCTGTCCTGTTTGTAAAGGTGAGATCTCACACCATAAATGGTCACATCATACCATCATCATGAAGCCTGGAGGATTTATTTCTTTGGTATTAAAACATTCCTAACTATGATAACTTGCAGATTGTGTGATTGAGGGTCAGAACAGGCGTGTGACCAACGGCACCAGCTGGACAGACAGCGATGATGACTGCGTCACATGTACCTGTAATGTGAGTCGAACAGAAATAATTACACTCTTATTGAAAGTAACAAAATAGTATTTATTTGTATGTCATCTTTTTAAAACATTTGCTTTCCAAGATAACATAATGGAGTTTCATAAGTAAAAGAGTTTCTATCTAAAGGAGTGTCAATAAACACAAAGGAATAGACTCAAAAAGAGTCACTAAAAGCAGTGTTTGCCAATCTCAAGTAGCATTGCAGCTAATTGTTTGTTAGCATGAGACAAGGGCATGAATCTGGCAAGGAACAACTCCCAAGTAATGTGGCCTCAAACATTTCAGTATTGCAGCAGCCTGGCAGCCTGGTGATATTTTGTTACAGAGACCAGGAAATGACCCAGAGTGGATGAATTAAATCACAGAATATCTTTTCAAGGTCTTCAAATAGGGAGGACTTGATTCTAGTAATGTCTCTAAGGTGAGAAAACCCCTCAAATTACACTTAATTAAAGGCTTGATCGTAAGATCTAATATTGAATAATAGATTTCCTAAACTAGATATGAGATGGTCAATAGGTTTTCAGATCATCTACAGCTACTAAAGTAACCCCTTCTGTCTGTGTGCATCCTTAGTTGGGCTCTATTGAGTGCAGCATTGAAGAGTGTTTACCTGCAGTTTGTCTCGTTGGCCAAAAACAAGTGAAGATTCCTGGAAAATGCTGCCATGAATGTCAAGGTATCCCAGCCAGCAAATAAAGGCACCTCTGTACTTTTGCTTAAAGTTATGTCAAACAAGTATTTAATGTGTGTATTCTCTCTGTGTTGTAGACTCAGGGAGGTCGTGTTTGTACCAGGGGACAGTGTATCACTCCAATGAACAGTGGGAGGTGGATGAGTGTACCGGCTGTACGTGTGTGTCTGGAGATGTACACTGTCACAGTGAACGCTGCCCTCCTCTCACCTGTACAACAGTCAGTACAACAAACAAACACACACACGATTTCTCAGCGTTTCTTCATATTCTGAAATGTTCCCCTGATGCCTCACTGTTCGAACCCCTCAGTCTGTGGAGAAACAGTAAACATCTGACATTTATATCAGTCTTGGCACTCTTGCTGCTTGATCCAAGCTAATTTTGACACTGCAGACATTTATTTACCTTCCACTGAGTCTCCTGGGTTCATCATAGTTGAACAGCCAGTGTAACACGGTCCGTGTGTTTTTGTGTGTTTGCTCTCAGGATGAGATGCCAGCAGTTGTCCCAGGGTTGTGTTGCCCTCATTGCCTTCCTCGTCCAGCTACGTGCATTGCCTTTGGCGATCCTCATTACCGTACCTTCGATGGCCGCATGCTGCACTTCCAGGGAACATGCACATACGTTCTGGCACAGGACTGTGAAGGTGGAGACTTCAGGTGAGAGGGTCACCATGGCTACCCAAGCAAGTGCTATATTTGGCAATGAACATGTTTTTTTTCTTCTTATCTAATTGTTGCTTGGAATATTGATCAAATACTTTTAAGATCACCTCTACTTTCCCTCTAAAAATCTTTCAAATAAAATAATCTAAGAGAAAAAAAAAAATCCTCCTGGGTTGAACTGCTCACAACTCCAACTCAAGTCCCCTAAAGGCTGTATGTTCCATTTGAAAGGCCTTGAAACTCTTTTCAACTGGGTTAGTTTTAAAACAGCACACATTTTCACCAGTTTGTTGAAAAAACACAGAACCATAGCGTAACCACTGCAGCAGATTTTTTTTATTGTGAAGGTTGGTCAGGGAAAGACATGATCTTGTATTGTTTACCTGCAAGTATCTTACTACAAATATTTACTTCAGTCCAACTGAGTTACATGAGCAAATTATGGATTTTGAGGAGACAATGAGTAAGTGCAAGAAAAATGCTCTGTATAATGTTTTTATTTGTAGACTAAAAAGAAATAAGATACACTGACATCTTCACAGTTCTTGCTTCAGCGTCTACTAAGCTACTTTTCAGGTTTCGAAGCTTCTTTTTTTGGTGGTAACATATGTAAAGGTTCAAATTTAGGTTTGCAAACCAAGAACGTTAACAGTTCTGTGTTGGTGGGAAAGCTACTAACATGATTGATGGGATCAGATTTTATTGATTCACATACAAATATTTCTGTATTTGTGTTGTTTGAAGTCATTTCATGAGACTTTTTCATAAAGGACCCATTTTAAAATAAAATAAAAAAGTGAAGTCAATAAGTAAATACATAAAGCTCAGCGACTCCTCTTTATTTCTACAGTATTCATGCCACAAATGATGATCGTGGACGTAAAGGAGTGTCCTGGACAAAAGAGGTGACTGTGTTTTTAGGAGATGTCACAGTGCAGCTACTCCAGGACTGGGTTGTCAAGGTTTGTGTGTAAAAGTACTGCAAATGATTTTCTCCAATTATTTTTGTGTTTTTCCTCCACTTAGCCATTTTTGTGCTCTTCAGGTGAATGATAAGGTTGTGACTTTGCCATTCCTCAAAGAGCCGTACATCTATTTAGAGCGACAAACCAACACTATCTTACTCAACACGAACATTGGGCTGAAGGTTCAGTATTCCTCTTTCCCTATTTAAGTTTTTACAGTTTGGACAATTTTGAAGCACGCTTATATATATATATATACCGGTCCACCTCAAGGTGCTGTGGAGTCCTCGTTCACACCTGGAAGTGAGTGTGCCAGGATCCTATAAGGGCCACACCTGTGGTATTTGTGGAAACTTCAACAACTACTACCAGGATGACCTCCGAATGCCCAGTGGACAACTCAGCCTATCAGAGGCTGACTTTGGCAACAGCTGGAGGGTAAAAAAAAAAATACACAGAAGTAACAAGAGAGGCTGAATTAACGACACACAGTTAATTACCATATAAAAACAGGTTTCAATGCATGTAAATCAAATAATTGTTTGTCATTTAAGGTCACAAATGGAAGCCATTCCCTCTTATCCTGTCGTCCTGGTGAGGATGTCGATCCCTGTAAGGATGCAGGCTACCAGGCCAAGAAGGGGGCCAACGCTCGCTGTAAAGTCCTGAAGTCTGCCGTCTTTAAACCTTGTCATCGCGTCGTGCCTCCCGAACCGTGGTACGGCGCTTGTGTATATGACCTCTGTGCTTGTGGGGCCAATACTGATGAGTGTCTGTGTGATGCGCTGGAGGCCTATGCCAGCCAGTGCAGAGAGGCTGGAGCCATCCTGCAGTGGAGGAGCGCATCGCTGTGTGGTGAGTAAAACATATAGGTCACAAAGGTCTTGAAAAAAAAGTGGCGCATACACTGTAGGGTACAAAATAGGGAGTGATTTTTTTTTTAAATTGCCTCTGATCAAATAAATAATTGATCAGTGATTTTATTTTTTTCAAAACTAAGCTGTATTGTTGCTTAATTAGTCAGAAATATTATCATGTTATTATGAAAACTGACTTGATTAGAAGTTTTCAGGGCCTTTAAACATGTACCATCTGGCAGTGAATCAAAAAGATACAGATACTTTTTTTATTCATAGATCTCAAAACTGCCTCTGACTCTGTCTCAAATTTGGTTAAAATAAAATCCCCTAAGTCCACCTCCTCTAACTTTAAACGACACCGGGATGTTTTAAAAAGCTACAACCAAGTAGTCTAGAACAATTCAATCTCAAACAGAACTAAATGTACAGTCCCCCCTTGTGAACATGTCCCCTTATTGTTGTTAACCACCTGCTGATTCCTACTGGGCATCAGTAAAGATCAACATAAGTCATACCCTTAAATATATACTGCTCACAGTGTTCTCAGTGTCTCATTGTTTTGTCCCCTGTCTTCCACAGCTGTGGGCTGTCCAGTGGAGAGGGGCTTTGTGTTTGACGAGTGTGGCCCCCCGTGTCCTGTGACCTGCTTTAATGCTGACGTACCACTCGGGGTGATAGAGAGCCACTGCTTCAAGCCCTGTGTCCCAGGCTGCCAATGTCCTGCTGGTCTGGTTTTACACAACAACTACTGTATACAGCCGGAAAAGTGCCCCAAGATCATCCATGGCAACCCTTCATGATGCTTGAACTGCTCATATACAAGTGGACGCTCACTTTTATGCACACACACACACGCACGCACTGCAGCCTCTGCACCAGCCTCCTGTTACTGTACAACAATGTTTTAAATGGAACAATATCCAGATGAACCTCCAATATGTGGATTCTACATACTGACTGAAGTTAAATACTGCATTTTTGTGTTTTTATAAAAATTGTTATATGTAGCACTGAATATTTATACTACACAAGGGATTTTTATTTAAATTTTTCCCACGTATTCTAATGTACTCTTTTTTTTTATATTGTTTTAACTATTATTTACTACCAAAAGAGAATTTGTTCACTGTGTAGGTTAAATTTAAGCACTGTGCAATGTCTGATTTAAACCACATAATCTCGGGTACTCCTCTTTTCCTTCTCTATTTCACTAATAAACAAAGGTTTCACAAATATTTCAAATGGTTCATGTTGTCATTTAACGCAGGAGTCGCATGTGCATCGTAAGTTAGAGGGGACCCAAAATAGATCTCTGGTGGACCCCAAAAAATAGAGGAGCACAAGAGGAGGTCGCATTTCCAAGCATTACAGAAGAATAAGGCAGTAAGTCTCAGATATACTATATTTACATTCTCTATTCTCCTTATAAATACTATCATGCCTCTGCATGGAAACTTCCTCAGAAATTATGAAAGAATCAGCAGGATGTTACAGGCCTTGAAAAGTTTCCACACCAGTGGGTGTTTTATACGATTAATCGTAATATAGACTGTATTTGACAAGCAGCATACTATACAAGTTATAGACTGGTATCCACCAACTTTCACTAGAATTTGACTGTTACAGAACACGTTTCACACAAGTGTAATGTGTTACATGGTCATGTATCACATTTCACTCCTCTGTGTCTCACTCTGACAGATACACTGTCACTTTTGTTGCTTGGTAAGATGATCCAGCTGTTGCCCAGAGGACTGCGGTAACCATAGTAATATATTGTATAATTTATCAGCACGCTGTGGTGAAAACATGGAGAAGGTAGGTTGTGTTGTTGTTGTGTGAGAGATGCATTCGTTTTCATTGCGTATGTGTGAGTCAAAATTTACATTTTCGTGGTTTGCTACAGGATTGTGGTCTTTACCAATCCCTGGGCATGTCTGGTGGAGCGGATTTTTCCACGGAAGAAGTGAGTCTGCTCTACCACAAATTGTTTCACATTCCCTCCAAACCCAATGAGGCACATGCAGCCATGAAGAAGGTAACAACTCAGTTATGTTTTGTAACAAACGTCACTATCAAAGCTGCTACAATTTGATCATCATTTATCATCATAGCATGCTGTTGAGGAGCTGGGTGTGTTTCAGATTGCAGGAGGCGACGATAGCTGGTCCTGTGTTGGTGAAAATATTTTGGATGTTCTCTTAGAAATGGAAAGGGAGAGGGAAAAGAAGGAAATGGTACAATTAAATGTTCTTTTTTTCTATATAATTGTATGAAAATACCTGGAATCCAAAATTTATTTTATGTACTTTTAGTAAACAGTAAATACTGTTATCTTTAGCTGTACTGGGACCTCCAGCTACTAAACACTGGAAATCTTCATCGCACGGTGGACGGCCTGCAGCAAAGCACACACCCCAAAGTTTTTAAACAGTCTTTAAAGTCAGATTCTGGATCCATGCAGCCATTCATAATTGAAACAGACAGCCCTCAGGTACGTAATGTACTTGCATTGTAGAAAATTTTCTCCTGGGCAGTTCCTCTGTTCAACATTAGTTGCCCTTCTTTTCTTTCCATACACAGATGGTGAGACTCATGAGAAAAAAAGAGCTCTGTAGGAGAGTCACAGGTGTGAAGAGGCTCAAGAAAGCAGCAAGGCAGTGCTGGGCTAGGTGAGCATGTTTCTTTTTAAGTGAAAAGTGATTGAAACCATAGGTACAGGGACTTTGGTTGACTTTTGCTGCTATTGGTGAATGTATAAAGTAGATGACATGCAATTGTGATAAGGCAGTAATTCAACCCCTGAAAGGCACCAAATTTGTACTTTTGTTCTTTACTTCTATCCTGCATATTAAGGTGAAAAAAGATATTTATTTTAAAGAAAACCAAAATAACTTAACTACAGCCATTGCTGCAAAAGTAACAATTAAATATAAACAATGTTAAATGCTAAAACAATATGTCTGCACTTCAATCGACCTAACATAAGCTAACTTTAGCAAGTGTCATAACAGACCAAGGCTGCAGCACCAAAAAAAACGTTACGTGTACTGATTTATGTAATAATGCACTTTATTGCTAATTTATGCAACTTAAGAATGTTGCTTCTTCCAATAGTTACACAGCATCACTTAAACTAAGTATTTATGAGTACTGCCTCATAAATAGTAAGTGATAATAAGTGATTCATTGGAAAATCTCAACCTCTGGAAACAATTAGTACTTTTGTGTAACGTTACAATCCACCCCTTATACATTCAAGTGATTATTTATTGTAATTATGTTGTTGATGTGTCTGTGTTTCTGCTCAGATTGGCATCAGAGGGTGTGAAAAGCATGGTGCCTTCTCCCTGGCAGGGCCAAAGGCTCGGGATTAGAGGTCAGGCATGGGGCTGTGTCTCCTTGTCAGAAGTCCTCCTGCTGGTAGAAGTGAAGTATGATGTGGTGACACACTTGCTTTACACAGAAATGCTTCAGGAGCACCAAAGTAAGGAATTTTTTTCTCCGAGCTGTCATCGCAAAAAAACCAGAACAATCTCATAAGAACAACTTGCTCAGCATTATAGAGCATTTCATGTTTCTTTTTTTTTTTTTTTTTGGCAAATCAGCTGAGAGTGTCTGGGAGATGCTGCTGCCATGGCAACAACAAAAGGAAGTGGAGGGGCTGGAGGATCTTGCAGAGGAGGCTTGGGAGTCTGTTGACATGCTCAGTTTGGCTGAACTTCCAGGAGCATTCAGGATATACAAGTAACACACACACACACACACACACACACACACACACACACACACACACACACACACACACACACACACACACACACACACACACACACACACACACACACACACACACACACACACACACACACACACACACACACACCAAGTTTGTACATGTAAAGTCCCCCTCCAATCAAAGATGTCTTTTGCTTATTGTTTGTTCACTTGGATGTTTGAGTTGCACTATGCAGAGCATGAGACCAATGGATTTGAATGAAAATGAATCAGTGTGCAGATGTGCAGAGACCATCTCAGGAGGAATAAAAACTACAGTGTGTGTGTACTTTAAAAGTTTAATAATCAGAAATGTTGAGAAAAAAAGAAAAGCTTGGGATTTCCCAAAACAGGTAGTCTTTTAAACAATTTGTAAACACAGAATACACGAAAGGGATAGTTCAATATTAAGAATTAGGGCTCTTAACAGTACACTGAGAGATCATGACTGGGCAGAGGCCTGTGGTGTGACAGGTCAGGGGGAAGCAAAAGTGGGAAAGAGATCCACTCTCTAATTCTTGAACACAACCGTACTTAAATTATGACAAAAATGAAGCTACGCAGAGCAAGACACTGGAAAAAACATTTCACGATGCAGTGGGGATAGTGATCTATTGGTCACATTGGAGCAGCCACGGGGGCTTCCCATTGTTAACGATTTGCCCGATCACAAAAAAAAAAAAAAGTGTATTAGACTGTGGCATGTTCACAGTAAGGGTATTGAAAAATAAACTTTGTGATGGCCCTAGAAAAATACCTACCCATGAATTCCTAACATGTTTTACCTGAGGAGCAACCACGGGCTGTTTTGACACTCAAGGCACAAGTTAACAATCAGGAGAGCTGGGACATTAAAAACACACAAATGCTGAAAACCCCTCAAAACCTCAAAGGAACAGGAAGTTAAGAGAAATCAAGATCCACACAGCAGACCAGAGAGAGTCAAACAGTATCTGGCTCAGCTAAAACTGGCAGGCTTACATAGAAGAGTGAGATGATTTTGTGACAGCCAAGGTTTTGAAATGAACAATATTTGCATATCTATATGTCCTAGATTTGTTTTTAAGTGAGGGGACAAAGTAGAAGTAAATATAAGAATTTATAAATAGGTGATATAGAAAATGTGTAAATTAGCATTTTAAGAGTACTTTTATATGTCAGAATACATGTCTTAAGGGACTCTTTAAGATTTATATGAAAACTACTGAAGAAATGAAATTCAAAAACGATAAACAATAACCAAACTACAATCTACCAATATTTATTGGTTTTAAAACTAATTAATTCAAGTAAACATACAAACCACCTACAACTTTAGCTTGATGCATCTCAAACAAAAGCACCACGTAAGAATTATTCTCCTGCAGGGCTTATCTGGATGCATCTTTAAGAAGCTGTCCTGACTCTAGCAAACGGTCCTGGTCTGCTGTTTCTCTCCTGAATGAGTTACACACATATCGTCAACAAGAACGGGACACATTGATAGTCCTGGGAGAGAGGTAAATAAGCATGTTTGTTCACATAACACGTTTTAACCTGATTCCAGACACATACAGTATATACTGTACATCCACATTCTTGACTTGAGAAAGAACTGTTTGCAAACAAATTTGTATTCAAAATGTGTCATACGTGGACTTATACATGGCTCTATTCGTGACAGTGCGAGAGAGAATGTGTTGATCCATTAATCTTTTGCCTTCCAGGCTGCATGGGGAGAGCCTGAGACTGTTGTGTCTACACATCAGGTTGGCAACTGTCAGAGCTCAGAGAGAAAAATTGTCCCACAGTGCTCTCCTGGCAGCACGGCAGTCCTGGGAGACATGGTGAGCAAATACAAACTCTAACAGTGAAACACTGAAAATTAACATGTATTCACTTTCATCAGCTTCAGGCTCTTTGGACACTTAGTTTCAACTGTATAGTATCTGTCTCTAATCTATCTGTCCAGGCCACATGTGAACAGTCCGTGCAGAGCAGAGCAGGTTGCCCTGTGGCTACATGTTGAAGAGGAAAATGAAAAGGAGGACTTCAAGACACTACAGCAGGTCATGTAAACCTCTGAACCACTGATTATGAGGCACAGGCCGCACACCACATCATAATATTATGACACATTGTCTTCTTTTGTGGGTTGAGATTTAAAAATGAGAGCACTGCAGAATTTTTATCAGTAACAAAACAAAAAATTTGGCCCACTCCCAGCAGGCAGTGCTGCAGCTGCTGGTGCTGACTCAGGAGCAGGAGAGGAAGCACCTGGTCAGGTTGGTACACAAGGTCTCCCTTGAGGATCTGCAAGGGCCAGACTGCACAGAGCCTCTAACAGAGGGTAAATCAATATCTTGTTTT
The DNA here is from genome assembly GCF_029030835.1 of Brachyistius frenatus. Lineage (NCBI taxonomy): Eukaryota > Metazoa > Chordata > Actinopteri > Embiotocidae > Brachyistius > Brachyistius frenatus. The sequence goes on from NW_027210696.1 coordinate 922,578, forward strand.
TTTTTCTCTGCAGCATTTGTCAGAATCTTTTGTAACTCCTTCATTTCTACATTCCACCATTGTGTTTCCTATTTTGTATACAGACGGTCAGAAGCAAGCAGTTTTAAGGAATGGTTGTATAAAAAGGCTGAGACAAATCCGGGCTCGGCTGCAGACACACAATGGGACTCAGACCCCCGTAGAGCAAACAAATCTTCCGCCACAACTCAAGTCTGAGCCCCAAGTGCAGCCCCATGGAGAATGGTCCCAACTTCAGCTGGAGGATTGTGCCCTGCTCCTCCTGACCCATCTCACGGAGCTTCAAGAGGTCCAAGCTTCTGCTTTACTGCAAGCGCTGATGGACAAGGTGAGTCAAGATAACCACGGCATCTGCAGAAAAGCAGGAGTACGTAGAAATGTAACAGTAGACACGAGTATGAAAGTAATAACTGTATATCTTGTGTGTCTGTTAGGATGCACAGCGTGTGCAGGCTCTGCAAGATAAATATGAATCTGAAATTCAAGCACAGCATTTCACCAACCTGCTCACCCTCCTCAGCTCAGAGACCACTCATACCTCAGGCTCTTTGCAAATTGATTATCCAAACCAAGTTAAAAACGGCAGCAATGAGCCAAACATAAATCAATCCTGCTACACTGAACAAGTCAAGATCCAAAACATCAGTGTTGGATCAGCTGAAGCTCAGGCAGCTCATTCAGTCAGCAGGGCCAGCAGTGAACTGAATGAAGTCCGAGCTGCGGATGGGACTGACAAACAGGATGTCTGTACAGGTATTGAAAACAGTCAAAATATATAACATGCTCCCACAGCTGAAGGAATAATGTACTTTGCATTCCCCCAGGTTGTGGAGTGGTCATGGAGGACCTTCCCTACTTGGAGATCTTGTGTGTGTCAAAAGCAAAAAGCAATGCTCAGGAGGGCCTCGCTGCAGAGGGAAGAGCCCAGCAGGAAGAAGAAGAGAGTGCAAAAAAAGGTTCCCAGAGGTATGAGAAACAAGACTCTCTGATCACCCTGGCTTGGAGCAAACCACCAGAGGATGACACAGACTTTGAGGCAGAGGCTGCAGATGGGGCACCAGGAGAGAGTCTGGATGATGAGAGCAGTTTGAAGACCCAAATCCAGCCCACACAATGTGAGGAGACAGCTCAGGAGAGAGACGGTGAAGAGCTGACACTGACTCTGTTGCAATCTGGCTCTGCAGGTCACCATGACACACAGTCTGCAGACCAGCAGTGCAACACAGTAGAGCAGGTACTGCATTAAATGTGTGTAGCAGACGAGTATCCACTGTCACAATGTCCTTCATTATATTCCTTCACCTTTTATATTCTCGCTAGTTGATCTTGAATAAGAGGCCGATAGCTGATCAACCAGACGAGGGAGAAGCCACACCTGAATGTGACCTTCAAACACATGCTTTGGTCCCAGAGAGCCTGCAGGCTTTACAGACACATCTCTTGGCTGATTCCTCTGACATTAAACCGTATGTTGATGACTTCTGCTCTGGAACGTCCAATGACACAGCTAATGCTGGTGGAGAAGTGACTGAGGTGGAAATGTGGGAACCCACTCACCATGAGGACCAGGAATATTCTCCAGCAGCAGCAGTAAGATTGTTGCTACCTCTTTGTGAAACAAGTGCTCTCGAGTATTATTAATTTACTTTATTGGTCCAACCAGCTGTTTTTTTTTTCCTGTTTTCCAGGAAGAGGGCAGCCTCCCGGAAAGGAAAGCATTGAGTGAAGCCACTCTGATGGAGAGAGAGCGAGCGAGAGAACCGGTTTCCGCGATGGAGAGAGAGAGAACGATGCGCAATCTGGTGGACCTGCAAAGAAAAGTTGAACAGAGGCAGCAGAGAGACAGAGAGCGACAGCTGCTGAGGGTGAGAGAAAGGTGGACAGAGGGTCGCTGAATGAGTATTCAGAGCAGTATAAGTGAGAGGCAGAGGTGCTCTGGCATTTTGTCTTTCAGGTTCAGGAGCGCCTGTCAATCATCCAGAACAGAAAGGCAGAGGAAGACCTGCTCGGCCTGAAACGCACAGACAGGCTCAGGAACCTCACGCAAGATCTTCCACTGGTAACTATACAGTATATTGAAGGACTCTGGGTTATTTTATCTGATAAGTGTTTTGTCATATTTACCTTTGGCTTATTATTGTTTTAGGAGGACAAGAACCAGCAGAAGACACTCGTCAGGGAGAGACTGGAGCAGCTCAGAAGAGAGCGCTCTTATATCATGCAGTCCAAAAGAGACAGGTAAATGGCACTCCTTTTAAATTAGATGCAAAACACCTGATTAATGGAGACATCCTTCACCTCCACATGCCCCTTTTTTTTTATCTTGTAGGAATACTGCAGGATTTAAAGAACTGCTGGGTCCTGTTGCCCTCCACAGCAGGGAAACTGAGGATGGAGCCGACTGAGACACTTCTGCTGTTTGTCACATATTCCTCACAATTGTTAATACGGTCTGATATGCAACTTCACATCACTAAATACTACGTGTTTGGCTTAATAATTATTTAAAATCTATTGAGCCACAATTTCTTTTCCATCAATGGTGTTGCGCCTTTTTGTCTGTGGTTCTATAAACACAAATTAATAAGAAACTGTGGATTCTTAAAATTGCAGATTGTGTATATGAAACAAAACAGACCTCAACAAACTTTTAGTTTATTATACAGTTTAATTATCATCTTGACAACCATAAGCATCAACAATAATGTAATTTACCAATGACCCCTTTTAATTGTGTACACGTTATCCCCTGTGGCCTAGATTACATACACAATAAGCCGCAGAGGTGCACGTGAACAGTCCACAGTGGTTCCATTAACTTTCCTTCATGTGAACAGAACATTTATATGGTGACACTTTAGGCCATTACTCACTTATGTAAAAAAAAAAAAGTTGACTATAGGAGGACACCACTGTAGACCTTTAATGCACCTATGGACTGGGACTGTATTATTTACAGGTGTATGGGGATGGGAGTATTGTATCATGTCTAACAACTCTACGATGGGGAGATATGTATAATACAGAGGGACTGGTGCGGGCCGGTGGTTTTCCTGCAAGAGAGGAGGACCTCTCTGTCCTGGTGAGGGAAAGTTAGTCCACATGGGAAAGATTCTCAGCAAATAAACATTCTTTTTTTTTTTTTTTTTTTTTTTTGTTCCTCCTCAACTGACTTTAAATGGTGTCCACTCACACTGCAGTCCCAACACAAAGCAGGAAAACCTACCAACCTAATGAGCCAGAACATTCCACAGCAGCTCCCACACACTGAGCCACTGTATCACACACATACACAGTACACAAGTGTGTCCTCAACTTAAATCTGGAGCACACAACATCAAGTTCTGTGGTTTCAAACACACTTAACATTCCCACCAACAAAGACAAACAAAAACTGAAATTCCAGACTAAAAAGAAAACATAGTGCCTGGCAGGCAGGTGCTATACTCTGGGCTGTAATATTGTTTAAATGTGACAGCTAAGAATTGAAAAGAACCAGCAAATCCCATTCTTAACGCTTGACAGTTCACCTTGGAGGATGAGGTGGGCTAAACGTGTGGTTCTCAGCAGGCTCTGCAGAGGACACACTTTTAGGGCTGTAACCAGGTTAGCTCTTATGGCAGCAGGGCACTTTAACAGCAGTGACACACTGACATATAAACAGGTGTGGTATCAGATTTCTCTGTAGTGTCTGGACCCTGAAACTACATGACCAAGATCTTCAGCAAGAAGCAGCATGCGCTTGTGTGTGATTGACTAAACTACACCTTTTACAAGATGGGTCGATGATATCTGCATTTTATGCACTAGACTGGTGTTTCCCACAGTGAAAGGTAAACGCTTAGGATGAAAACAGAGAGGTCCAAGTCTAGGTCAGTCAGTGAACCTCTTACAATTAGACCGCCTTCTTGCTAGAGGCTTTGATGAGCACTACTGTCCATAAACACAAAACGGTCATCAGATGTCCATGACCTCTCTGACTTATGGGCACCATGGAACTGAGGAGGGTGGATGCTCATGTATTTGTGTATCTCTTTCTCATGTGAATCATGTAAGAAGAAGAATGTGCGCGTGTGTTCGGCATGTCTTGAATGGTGTTAGCTATGGGACTTAAGGGATGTTTGTATATTTATGCTTTTATGTGTGTGCAAGTCTATGTATGAGTCTCTCTATTGGTGTGCGCACTGCACCCCTGGGCCGTGGTGACCCCCTTCCTCATCAGAACTATCATTGTAGGCCTCTCTCCTAGCTCCGGCTCCTGAGCCTTGACTCCTGTCAAACTCCGTCAGGTCAACTTCCTCCGCATCCGCTGCGATGACGGGGTTATCAGCACGAGCAGGCAGCAGGCACTCCAGTTCCTGAAGAAAATAAATGTAGAAAACGTACATCAAGATATCACAATCATTCCACCTTTAAAAAAAAATTTAAAAAAAGAAAGTGCAAATCAAAATATTTATAGATTGCAACTCGCATTCAGTTTTTCAGGGCTAATCCAGTTGTTTTCAGGGAACTGGACATCGAACTTGATGTAAAGGTCTCCCTTCTCAAATGGATTTCTGTATTGAGGCATTCCTTCTCCTTTCACCATTCGAATGCAGCCTGCCACACAGACAAGACGGTGTGAAAGACGTGTAGATGCAAGAAGAATCTTAGAATGCAGTATGAGCCCTTGGCTTCTATATGCACTTTCAACAGTTCAAATGGTCAGGAAATCAATACCTTAGCTTTTCATTTCGACACCCACTTTGCTTTTGACATGCGTTAACAATAACACGTGTACGTGTATGCATAAGATCAGGAGTAAAAAAAAATACTATTTTGTCCTAAACTACAGACATTTTTTTTGTATTTACCAGCAAATTATACACTAGATGTTTATCATATCTACACAAACGGCAGGCAAACAATAATAATAATTTTTTTTTAAAAAGAATAAACTGCTAAATAAACAAAATGTTTTAGCTCACATCCCACATGTCCCAATAATGAATGTTGGCACCACCACCACCTTAATAGCTGCAGTAAACAATAAATGTTCACGCGGTACTCTCCTTTTGTCCATTAAAAAGCAGGTATGTGATGAAAGAAAGAAATTAAATGAAGGTGGTATAAAGATGTTTACCTGGCTCAATGACCTTGCCAGGTGGGTATTTGACCAGCAACTGACGTCCATCCAGGTGTGTGACGGTCAGCTGGAAGCCACAAAGAGCCTCAACCAGGCCGATGCGTTGGACCATGTGAAGGTCACTGCCATCACGGCGGAATTCCTGTTTTACATTGAAATCCCAAGTTTGTTGCTTCGGTTAATATATTACAACACATTTCTCAAATAAATGTAGAATTTGCTCCTCAAACGAGTTTGTGTCTCATTAACTGTAATAACGATCAGGAGCAATCTATTTTGAGGTACCTCATGTTCCTTCTCTTGCAGCACCAAGACTATATCTCCTGGTTCAATGCCTGGCGCTTGGTCAGCTTCCCCAGAAAATGTGATCTTCTGTCCGTGCTTCATGCCTTTGTCCACGTGAACCTCCAGAAGCTTCGTCTCCTTGCACACTTTGTGACCCTCGCACTTTTTGCAGCGATCCTTCTCATTTATCACCTCACCTGCACAACCACGTATACACAGACTTTTTCAGAGTTCTGTTTTGCTTGCGTTTGTACGTTATCAATTTTTTTTCAGTGCGCGGCCATTAACGGACATATTACCCTCTCCGTTGCAGTCTGTGCAGACTGACTGCATCTGTTGAACCATCCCCGGGGCCAGCTGTCTAATCATGATTCTCATACCTCGTCCTCTGCATGCCACACATTTCTGCACAGCTCCTGCCTTACCGCCCTGACTGGAAGCCAACAGGAAAGTATCCGACTTTGTTATCAATGCGCAACAGAATGTCAGCCATTACAAACAATCAAAATGCTTTTAATCATAAAGCTGACAAATTAAAAGCAGACTCACCCATTACAGGCACCACAGAGCACATTCTTACTAAGTTGCAGTTTTGTGGTTTTGCCATTATACAGGTCTTCAAGAGAAACTCTGCGTGGACAAAGGACTTGTAAGACAACACAGTACTTCATAACTGAACCACCTGCACTACGTCAATGTAAAATACTTACTTCAGAGGGTGCACCATATCATCTCCTCTCCTCCTGCCGCCGTTGCGTCCTCTGCCTTGTCCCCCCATGAATCCAAACAGTCCACCGCCAAAAATGTGCGAGAAGATGTCATCCATGCCAGGCCCTCCGCCTCCTCCCTCCCGTAGCCCTTGTTCTCCATAGCGATCATAAAGCTCCTTCTTCTCTGGGTTTGTCAATACTTCATAGGCAAAACTTATTTCTTTAAACTGGGAAATGAATGAAGAACAAACAGACAGCTCGACACGGTGTCGGATCCAAACACATTCAGCACTCCGCGACAAAAAGTAAAAATAACCTTAAAAACAAAAAACAGGACATGCTAGTTTGAAGTGACACGTTCTCTCAAAATCAGATGATTTAAGTCATAGAGCAGTAAACATCAAAAATGGAAACGCGTCTCCCTAGAGAACAGCCATTTCGCATTCGGTACTCTGATCTGTGCCTGGTATTATTACTCAAAGAGATGGGCTGTGTGATCATGACAAATTAAGTTGACATCATTTCTTTGCTCCCAACTGTTGAGTAGCTGAGCTGCTGTTTTTGGTACTGTTGCTCAGTACGGTGTTGCCGCCGGTAACGTAATACGTCATCATACCTTGTCTCCGGCATCAGGGTTCTTGTCGGGATGGTATTCTTTGGCCAGTTTGCGGTAGGCCTGAAACAAACCAACAAAATCAACATGAACGTAGCTGTGCGAGTGACCTGAGCTCGGGTGCCCGTGTTAAACAGCTCTGGTAGCAAATCACTAAAGTGTATTAACTGTCTTTAGGAGCTGAGGTCTTGACTTGTGGGCCTGTTGTCAAAAACATCAGGTCACCAGCAGAAAAACACGGCTTGCCTTTCAACATCAACGAAAGGACAAGAAAAATATATGCAGGTTTTGAGTCACCAGTAAAATAACAATTGCCATTTATCCTCTGATACAACTCAAACGCTAAAAATCTGACCTAAAAAAAAAAAAAAGAAATAATAAAAAAAAAGGTTCAGAAAATGAAGTCATCAATGTCTCTTTTATTGCCACCAAGCGAGCACGTTTACTAAAGGTAGTAAAATAACTGCTGGGATGACAAGACCATCATCTAATTAGGCTTTTAATGTAAAATGATCGTGTTATTAATTGAGTTTTCTGTCCCACAACACAAGACACATGAGACCGCAGCGTTGTCGATTATAAACAACTCGCATCCGCCTAATGTTTGAAAGGGAGTTTAAAGTCCTGATGTCGACTACTACAGCCACAAGAAGGGGGGTTTTATTTTTAAGATTTTTTTTTTTAATTATTATTAACATCAGCTAACCCACAAGTTTACCCAGAGCAATTAACAACAATATAATGTATTTGTTTGGACTTCCGTTCGCCTCGTTATTGAATCGGCGGAGACTATTTGCTGGAATGTATCATTGAAGGTAGCCGGGAAGCTAATCCTCCACTCGTGGTCGTCCGTGTATTTCTTTGGGGGTTTTTTTGGGGTTTTTTTTCCCGGGGGAGGGCAGGCCAGCTCCATCCTTCTCGTATATGTTGTAAACGATAAAAAAATAAAAATAAATTTAAAAAAAACCCAGTATCAGCAATTCGCCGATTTGTAGCTTTATTTATCTCTAAATAAATAAAAAATAAATAAAAATTAAAAAAAAAACCGCCGCCCATTGAAGCATCGCGCTGTTAGCGGGCTAACTAACTGCCGAGCGTTCTGGAAGCTAAGCTAGCTTGTTTTGTGGGCCACATTGATGACCTCTCTTCCTCTTTTCTTTTCTATTTTTTTCTTAATCCTAAATCTAATAAAACACTCCCCTCCCCCTCTCTCTCTCCCTCCAACCCTTTTTCTTCTTCTCCTTCTCCTTCGTGTGTGTTTTATTCTATTTCAGAAGCCACGTACCTTTTTCAGCTCATTCTCGGAAGCGGAGGGGGAAACTCCGAGGATGTCGTACAGCTTAGTGTCCGCGACGTTCGCCATGATGCTAACCGGCTACCTTCTGCGGAGCTTCAGTTGAGCGAGCGACGCGAACCTCCACCGCCGGGACTGTCCGCGGGTTTGCCGGATGCTGCAGACACGAACACCCACTCACGAACACATGCCCCCAGACCGGGAACCACAACGTTATAAATAAAAATAAATACATTTAAAAATATATATATATAAAAAAATAAAAAAAATCACTGATTCTGTTTTGTGTATTTACGTTTATTTATTTTTTTGTTATTTTCGGAATTAATGAACAAAATTGTAGATTTTTTTTTTTTTTTTTTTAATTCATCCAAGTGATATCACATGCAACCGTGTATACGAAAGGTTCATGTATTAAGTTTGGTTAGCTGCTTCAGAAATTTATTAATTTCGGTTAATTGGAGGCTACGTCACCTGACAGTGTATATGAAATTCAAAAATAATCATCTACAGCTGATTTTTTATTTTTTTTTTGTATTCTCCAAGATTAAAATTGAGGGAAACAGACATTTTCATTATTTACCATGGACATTTTTTTTAAATTTTATTGTAAATCACGGTTTTCACCTTTAACAAATATAGATACGGATCTGCTATGAGCACTTTATATGTGCTTGGGATTGTTTTGATGGTAACATAAACAGGACTACAGCCTACTGTTTTACTATGTTTATCTTGCATTTTGCTGTGTGAAATTGATACCATAAAAGGAGTACACGTGATGAGTTTATTTGATGTACTAATATATTTGTTAATATCAAGAGTTATGTTGAGCCCTCGAGTCTCTAGTGATCTTCCTATCTGGTCTCCTTGCTAGAGTTTTGGGTGTTTTGCTTGATTCCTAGATGTTAATCACATGGTGGCTTGTTAACTACAAATATAGCTGGCATATTTCAATTTTTTTTAATATATATATATATATAAAAAATAGATATTGCCAGAATGATCGTTCTTGTGGGTTGGATCTCCAGCAAAAAAAGTTCACTTTTCACTAGCAGCAGTTTGTTGACTTTCTCGTTGTTGCGGACGGCCAGCTGCACGTGATAGGGGATGATTGTGGTGTGCTTGTTATCACAGGCGTTTCCAGCCTGCTCCAGGATCTCAGTGATCTGGCACTGCAACACTTCTGTATCATACACTGCAGCCCACAAACACGGCCGACGGGAAACTGCAGCCTAGCACAGGAGAAGTATGTCTTTTCCGTGGCTGATCTTTTCACAATACATTTTGTTTTTAGTGTCTCATTCTTTTCTTACTAGAAATAGAAAAGTTCAATAGTTAGGTACATAACCCCAGATTCCATGAGTGGCCCTGGTAGCTGTCAATATTGGGGTTTATGCCCTTTTTGCATTCCTGGTTGTGAAGCAGATTTTTAATTCATCAGAGGCCCGCAATTACCACTTGTGGCCACAGAGGCTGCTGTTGCCAATGCCCAGCAAACATCCTATATTGCTGCTTTAAGCGTTGCAGTTTCTATTTAGACATCAAAACATTTAAATAAATGTTAGAACATTTTGGAAACAAAACTATTATTAAAATAATCTGTACGTGTCATTCCTCATTAATATCTATAGCTATTCAATGTTCAAGGCCCCCAAGCTTTACTGCAAAAATCTAGCCAGAAAGATAACAACAGTCCCTGCACTTGTCACAGTCAGTAACCATAACCAAATATTGTCATAGTGAATTTGTGAAATCCAGCGGTGGAAGAATTATTCAGGTCCGTTACTTAAATATAACTCCTAAAATGACGCAGTGAAAGTACTCCACTACAAGTTATTGTTCCGCATTCAAAACCTTACTTTAATGCAGGACTTCTAGTATTAGAAGTGAAATGTACTAAAACTATCAAAAGTAACAGTACACACTATTGTGTAAAGCTCCATGTTAGAGAATTATATTTTATAAGATTATTTCAGATTCTTATTACTGCTGTATTAATGTGGATTTTACTGCTGTAGTTATTTGGATTTGATTGTGCTTATTCTATGTTGTGCATAAATAGCCTACTGTATATTCTGTTGGTTAGTTTAAATGCAATAATGCATCATATTCCAGAAGTTTGGCATGTTTGTGTTGTTTCTGTTCTGTAAGAACCACATATCTCTAAATAGTCAACAAGCTCAGAAACAATGCATTTTCCAATTGGTCCAAGTGCATTTTAAAATAGTTTATTTAGTTTAAGAAATAGGATATTTTTCTCAGCTCATAAAAGAACATCGAATCCTTCAGTTTAACAAAAATTATAATTCAAAATCAAAACATTTTGACATATGTGGTTTTAATTGGAGATAAAGGGTATGATTTTCTTTTTCTTTTTTTTAATCTTAGAAAGTAACTGTCAGTTTGTAAAAAAAAAAAAAAAAAAAATGCAGATACTTGTACATGAGTAATGTACAAAGTTACATTTCACCACCGGTTTTACGTGTCCTTTTGCATTCTTTACAATAATGTGAAACTTTCTTAATTTAGCAGAGCATGGGGGTGTTAAGTGTTACTGCAGCATCCGGCAGCAGCGTTTCAGGGTGACTACATAAACATGAACTCATGTTTACACAGTTGATGGACAGCAGCTGAACTTTTGATTACGTTTTTTTTTTAGGTAGTCGCCATTTTGATTTCCAAATCTGACAGATTATTTGAGTTGTGCCCTGACCGCCGAACAACAACAACAACAACAACAACAACTCGCTCGGTGTCCAACACAGCACCTCTCCGGCAGGCCAAGCAGCCGTGCAGCGGCGGCGCAAATGACATTGCAGCCGGGGAGAGGGTAGCACCGTGAAAGCCAACAACGCAGTCATGAAACGGCAGCTATGGGCCTCTGGGTGACCTGACAGCCCCCCTCCTCTCTCCCCCCCACATCTCTCCCCCCCCATCTCTCCCTCTCCACACCCCCGGTTCAGCTCGTGGATGACGACGGTTAAAAATGATGGATCAAAGGTAACAGGAGCTCGTGTTTCGGGAAGAAAACGTGTAATCTAACGTAAAGCCTGTGAGAGGAGAGAGCCGCCTTGTTATTAAGCGGTCGGTCGGAGGACGGTGATTTAACGCTGACGGGAGGACGCCGTCGTCCCACCGCCACCACCACCTTACCAGCTCCGCAGATTATTACCTAACCTGCTCCAGCTTTTCATCTCAACCTCGTTAGTCTCCGGGAGCGGATTAAAATTGTTTGGTGTCGTTAGCATTTGCTAGCGGGCTGGTTTACGTTGTGCGTAAAAGGGAAATATAAAAGGCGCTCGTCTTTAATCGCTGAAGACGCACCGGGGGGGAAAAAAAAGGAGAGAAGTTAAGGTGAAGTTAACCGTATGGATAAGATCGCTAACATGAATGTACATGGATATGACGGTCATCCTGTTGTAACCTAGATCCGTTCAAAGCTAACAGTAGCCGTCTCCAGCTGATCAGAGGACGCCCGACAGGCCTGTCTGAAAGCTGGCCACGGTTGTGCTGATGTATACAATTTTTAAATACACGTATTTCTTTAAAGTTAAATCCCCCCCAAAAACACCTGCATAGGCTCGACGTGTTTGTTCACAGGATGTGTACACGAGGGGCAGCACATATGGTTAATACTGTGCCATCAATGTAAATGAGGATTAGAAATGAATAAGTGCGTTTCAAGCGTTATTTTACATTGTAAAATGATGCCACTTGTCTTGCTTGAGTGAGCCACGGGAACCAGCATTCATCTACTGGATAACGGGCCCATTTATTAAGATGAATACTTCACTGTATCTGTGGTGTGATTTAGTTCAGGAGTGATGTAAAGTGAAGATCTCATCTGTCAACAACCACCACACCTTGTAGTCTCAAGTTTGCACTTCGTAGTGACACGGATGTCTGCTCAGCAGTAGTCTCCAAACTCAAAGTATTTCTGTCATTGTCATTCATGCGTAAGATCCCCCCCCTCCTTCAATATCATTGCGATTTTATGCGTGATGTCCTTCCCAAAGCTAGCTGGGTAATGATGTTCACCACTAACTAAATTACAGATGCATCGCTTCCTGGGCTTTCCAGAGAGGAGGCAAGTCTCTGCACTTGCCCTGAAATGAACTCTTCTTCTGTCTCTGAAGTAGATCTTCTTGGAAATTATTCTGTAACATTTTGTTGTTTCTCATTATCTCACCAGGTTGAAGGCACTCGCTCCCGGGTTTGTGTGTCTGCTGTTAGTATGAGTAAAGTGTTCGTGTCTTCGCTGCGTTTAAATTGCGGATGCTCACTGATATAGAGGCAAATGGTTGTTTAGCAAGATCCGCCTGAGGATACTTCTCCTTGTCCAAACGTAAGTTCACTCATACAGGCAGCATATTGCATCTAAAAAAATTATACGTATTATTAAAATGATGTCATTCACTAACTTGTACATCCGTGCGACACAGTCGTGATACTGATCTCCATGCCACGTTGTTTTTTTGGTCCACAGCTAAGTGTATGTTCCGGTGACATCAGCCATGTTTTGGAAGTTTGACTTGCACACATCTTCTCATCTGGAGGCTTTACTGGACAAGGAGGATGTCATGCTCAGTGAGCTCATGGATGAGGAAGATGTGCTGCAGGAGTGCAAGGCCCAGAACAGGAGGTCTGTCTGTTTACTGGCATATCTGCTGCAGCAGATTAAATTTATCATTACATTTCAGTGTTCAGTCATTTTTTTGTGTGTGTGTGTGTCATGCTTTTCCTAATTGGTGCTTCTTTTTTTTTTTTTACTCCTCATGGGGTTTGTAGACTTCTCCTGTTCTTGTGCCAGGACCAGTGCATGCAGGAGCTGGTTCACATGATTACTACAGAGCCTCCTGCTGGTGGAGAGGAGACAAAACGCTTCAAGTAGGTGCTGTTGTGTAGAATATGCTGATGTAGTACACTGTATCCTGGAAAAATGTGCACTACATTACATCTCTTATCTAACACTTTAAAGTAGAGCTAAGAGCTTATGTGAGCTCAGGGTTTTCTTTTTTGTTAAATGTTCCTGATCCAACAAATCAAAACATGATGCATTTTTTTTAATGGAAAAACTACCTGTGAAAATCAGCACTCCTGTTACAGAAAACTTTTTTTTTTTCCTCCAGTTTAATCTTAACACAGGAAGTGCTCTAAGGTGAAACATGAGGTCATATTTTTGGTTCTGCTTAATTTTACTGCTACTTGTGTTCTCCTCATTCACTACAGGTATCCAAATATAGCATGTGAGCTGCTGACATGTGATGTGGGAGTGATCAATGATAAGCTGGGTAATGAGGAGCCTCTGCTGGAAACTCTGTACTCCTTCCTGGAGCAGCCCTCCCCGCTTAACCCCCTCCTGGCATCTTTCTTTAGCAAGACAATTGGGAACCTCATCACACGGAAGACTGAGCAGGTAGCACGCACGCACGCACACACACACACACACACACACACACACACACACACACACACACACACACACACACACACACACACACACACACACACTGTTAATCAAAGGGCACACTCAGAAAAGATGACAGCCACATTTTTGTGTTGTTGTGATTTAAATTCACAAAGTTTGAAGGTGCTCATGGTGAGATAATGGAACATGCTCACAAAGAGACTCACTCTCACCCAAGATGGCTGTAAAGTTTTGTTTCTGTTGAAATGCCTTTTTGCAGCTTTACCAACACAAAAAGGCATGCATAAGGTGTAGGCTTTACCCCGTTAGGGGCAGAGCCTGAGGATTTCTAGGTAAATAAGACCCGCTTGTCTAAAAGGTCTAGAGCAACATGTTTGTGTTCAGACTTGTGGTTAGTTAATGCATTTCTCAGATGGCCTTTTGAGAAGACTTTCAGCTAGGCTCTGCAAAGGACACCTAGAGGCAGCCTCTTGATACAGCTGCTGGCAATGTATTGATTGACACTTACCGTTGATGCCAGGTATAAAAGTCTCAACCTCAAAGCTAAATAACTCTCTGAGGAGGTTGTAACAAAAACATTTTGTGCTGTCACATAGAAACTGGTAGAGATGAATTATAAGAGGGCCCTGATTCATTTGTTCTTGCATGTGCACATGTTTTGAAATATCTGTCTTTTGTACTTTGTTCTGCCACCCAGAAATATTGGAGTGACAAACGTAAAAGCTTAACGACAATGTGTCTCTCCAGAAATAACATCCCACTTATTCTGAAAGATAGTTTTTTTCAATCAAAGAAATAATCCCAGCAACAAATGTTGTCATCAAGGTGACACGTCCTTGTCCATTTTTATATAATGGTATTATTTTTACTCCATGTTTTGTTTAGGTGATCAGTTTCCTACATCGGAAGGAGGGATTCCTTTCCCTGGTCCTAAAGCATATTGATACGTCAGCCATGATGGATGTGCTCCTGCGCCTTATCAGCTGTGTAGAGCCACCCCCCCTTCGACTCGAGACTCTTACTGTATGAGACAAATGAACCTACATTTATATTTTACACAAATCTGATTTTTTTTTTGTGCTGATTTTCTGTGCAGTTATAATTTTATATTTCTCTCACCAGTGGCTGAATGAGCAGAAACTTGCCCAGAGACTCATAGAGCTCATTCACCCTGAGAGAGATGAAGAGGTTGGAGAGAATTCCATCATTTTTGTGTTTGTTATTAAGACATACAATCACTATCACTTACAAGTTTACACAACTGAAAGTCCATGTGTGCTCATGTTTTATTTTTTCCCTCACAGAGGCAGTCCAATGCTTCTCAGACTTTGTGTGACATCATCCGTCTGAGCAGAGACCAGGCCAATCAGCTCCAAGAGATTTCACAGCCCGACCCTTTGCTGACGGTGCTGGAATCGTAAGTCGGAGAGATGCACATACACACATGTTCACATTCTTTGAACAGTGCGTGAAGACGATGACATACTCCTGTGTTTCTGCAGGCAGGAGTGTGTGGAGCAGTTGTTGCAGAATATGTTCTCAGGAGAGAGGACCGAGAGCTGTATCGCCAATGGGATTCAAGTCCTTCTCACCTTACTGGAAATTAGGAGGCCTGTGTGAGTGAGAGACTTCGAATCCATTTTAAACTCTGTATACTTATCAATTTTCACCAAAAGACCACTAATGGCATTTTTCCTTTGAAATATGGCCTCTTTTATTTTTCTAAACTTGTTTTCAGGTGGAGGTTGTTTCATCTCTCTTTTTAGTCTATTTATTAAAAGCTCAATTCATCCATTTTCTTTTTTAGAAATGTGCTTTCTGTCTTTGTTTCTGGCAGGGTGGATGGTGTAATGGATGCTCAGGGATTTGAGAGAAGTTACACTGTTAACAGCAGTATTTTGTTGGCCATCCAGCCACACCTGATACACTTCCACCAGCTACTTCTGGAGCCACCCAAGGTACATAAACAAAGACATAATCATCTGCAGGTCCTGAATATTAACTGTGAGATAACATACTAAACATGACAAATGGATACAACATAAGTTTCAATAGAAAAATCACAGAATTTTGCCATTACATGCCATAAATGTAAAGTATGTTCTCATTTTTGTTGCGTGCCAACCCCTTTCTTCAATAGTTATTTTTGATTTTCTGCCTTTTAGATACCTTTGCTGTGCCACATGTATGATGTATATGCATCATGCTGTGCCTTTTTATCTGTGCATTTTTAGCGAGATCCTATGCTGACTACTCTGGGTGTGCTAAAGGAGCCACTGGGGAACACGCGTCTGCACGTAGCCAGACTCGTGGCCTCTCTGCTTTATACCAGCTCTGCTAGCCATGCAGTCGTAGCACAGGAACTCTGCAGACTCAACACAATGTACCTCCTTCTGGTGAGATGAGCAGACACACTGTATTTCTCACAACTTTAGAGTACAGTTTTGAGAAAGTGACGGGTGTGCAATGCCCCCTTTTCGAAAATGCGTGTCCTTTTCAGGACTTGTTCTTCAAGTACACATGGAACAACTTTCTGCACCTCCAAGTGGAGCTTTGTGTTGCTGCCATCCTTCGGCCCTGTGCCCATGAAATGAGACTTCAGCCTGGCTTGGGTTCCCATGAAAAATTTAAGCCTAATCAGGATCCATCGCAAGAGCAGGATTTGACTGACACCGCGACTTCTGAACCTTCAGTCACCTCTGAAAACTCTGCACATAACTTAATGGTGACTCATGTAGGTGTCTATTCTTGTGTTTGAAGCAAACGGCTTAAGAAATGGCCAATTTGGCACCTCTTTGTGAATGAAAACAACTGAATGACTCTATCTTCATCTCTTATGTACCAGTTGTTTCAGCACTGCCACCTTGTCCAGAGGATTCTGGAGGCTTGGGAAGAGAATGATAAAATGCAGTAAGGAAGTTGTAGACCTTGACATGATGTTGTTTTTTGTAACGGGAAGAAATCCGTGGGTTTTTTTTCCCTAAGTGTGGTACTTCTTTGTTCAGGTCAGAGGGTGGTATGAGAAGAGGGTACATGGGACATCTGACCAGGATTGCCAACACAGTTGTCCACAACCTTGAGAAAGGCCCAGTTCACACCCAGATTAGTAGCCTCATCACAGGTGTGTGTGTGGACACGTGCACCCATTCCTACGTGCAAAAAAGCGATAGCGCAAGCAGAACAGGAGTATCTCTCTCGTAATGCCTGTTGTTCTGGTGTGTTTTTGGATGTAGAGCTGCCAGAGGACTACAGAGGGCGCTGGGAAACCTTTGTGGACCAGACTCTGTCAGAGACCAACAGGAAGAACACCATAGACCTGGTAAAGCCTCACATGTACTCGTCTGTATCTTGTGGCTGTTTTTAATTATACAAACAACTTTAAACATTACATGTGTATTGGTGTTTTCCGTGTTCAGGTTGGCACTGGAAACCCTCGTCCTTCCTCAGAGGACGATATGGAGAGCCCCTTCCCCAAGGAACTGACAATACAGCAGGTATACATACAAAAGCACACATTCAAAACATTCAGGACGTCTGCAATGAACTATGGTATTCTAATTATTCAAGTTATAATGTGTTTGTAGGCCTTTTCAGACTACCAGATCCAGCAGATGACAGCTAACTTTGTGGATCAGTTCGGCTTCAATGATGAGGAGTTTACAGATCATGACGACAGCATTGGGTAAATTACTTGACATTCTTTTCTATGTGCTAGTGTATTGTTTTCATTGGGTGCTGAATGAGTAAAACCTGCTCTTATTTCAGGGCAACATTTGACCGGATTGCAGAGATCAATATCAATATCGATGCAGGCCAGGACAGTGTGAGTTTATTTAGAAGTTTTTCCACACTTCTGCTCTGAAGTTCTATTTCTGTATTTCTTTCTGTGGACTCTAAATATATTTTGTTAATTCCTCAAGATGCATGCGTATTTTTTTGCCACAAGGGAGCAAAAACAAAATCAAAGCAACCTGACATACGATTGGCTTTGGGATTAGGAGATCTGATGAAACCATATTTGAATCACCCAACTGTTTTTTGCAGGCAAACACAGCTGTGTTTGAGGCCTGTTCCAAGGAGAGGATTCAGCCCTTTGATGATGATGAAGAGGACATCTGGGAGGAAAAAGAGATCAACTATGCAACACAAACCAAGTCCCGGAACAGGTAGACACACACACCACAAAATACATGTCTTCTCCACATTATATTTTGGAATGATTTATGCAAGTAAGCTTAAAATTCGTGAATTAATCGTACTTCTTCAATCACACATATTTTGTGTGTTTCAAGGTTTGGTGGGTCACGGTCCTCCCAAAACCAAGCAGCCAGTAAGACCTGTGAGAGCCCAGCAGCTTCTGGCCCTGAGGCCTCTGACAGAGCAGCAGACTCCGACTCTGAGGAGGAAGAGGACCCAAAAGATGACCTGGATCCTTTTACAAGTCAGCACCAGTCTGAGGCAACTAAGAGTAAGATATGTTATGTTGTATAGTAATGCATATTTGATTTGCTCAGTATGTATTAGGACTAAAGCAGGTTTTTTTTTAGCAAGTGTCTCATGTAGATTGTGTGTGGTGCTTTTTGTTCTCAGCCACTGGCTGGGTAGCAGACTTTGGAGAGGTGAACTCAAAGGCTCCTGCAGCAGGAGTGGGCTTTGCAGCCTGGGACACTACAGCATCTCAGCCAGCTGCAAACGAGGCCGAGGAGAAGGGATGGGCCAAGTTCACTGACTTCCAGCCCTTCTGTTGGTGAGTGTTAAGCCTTAGATCAGAATGCCTTATTTCACTCTTTTCAAACTATTGTGGCCACACACAAGTTGCATGCACTGCTGTAAGAGTGGGGACTCAAGGCTTCTGTTTCTGCTGCCACCTAGCCAGCATCTACTGATGGTCAGCATGTGAGGCATTTACAGGACATCTGTATATAGCAGCATCTACGGACGGATAGCGTGCATGTAAGGCACATAGGGAACATCTGTAAATAATATGTACGAAAAATAACCTGGGTTACATTCTCCCCATTTTAAATGCATTAACAACAGTCACACGACGCACCACCTTCCACCACAAGTGAATTCTCAACCTGTGGGAAACTTGACAAATTCACCCTTAACTTTCAATGGCTGCATATGTTTAGTTCATTAGCTGTAACATATTTTTTTCTTCAGGGTTTCTTATCTGTGTAACTTACTTTATGTCCACCAGCTCAGAAACAGGCCCCAGATGCAGCTCTCCTGTGGACTCGGAGCTCAGTGGATCCGACAACACCAAACCAAACCAGAACCGTAAGTTGCTGCAGAATTCCTGTTAGACTAATGATAGAAAAAAAAATACGTATTTAATTAATACAGTATTCAAATTGACAACATTAAGGGAAAAAAATTAAGGAAATGGTCAAAATGAAAACAAGTCTGAAAAAGTCCCTAGTTTCTACCATTGGTGTGCAATAGCTGTTCAACTCCATCTGTCAATGTCCACATGTGAATCATGTACATTTGAATTTTCAGGCAAGAACATGGCTGGAAAGGGTGCATCTTGGGTTTTAATATACTGAGTGACATGTTTATTTTTAAGTTAAATTATGTTGTTTCCCTCTGGAATGAGTTGACTGTTCTAGTGCAGTGATCATGCGTCAGTGACACCATTTCATCCACCTTGATCTCCACAGCGTGTGTCTGGAGTGTGTGTGTGGCAAGAAAAGCTCCACTGGTAGCATCAGACAGCTCCTCCTCTAGCAGCTCAGGTAGTGATGAGGAAGAAGGCAAGACAGAGTCAACATCCAGTGAGACGGTCACCACGGAGACCATCACCACAGGTGCTGGCAAGGAGACCATCCGGCTCACCATGGACGCCAAAAATGAGAGAGCAGTCTTCACCAGGTAAATAAACAAGGAGCTGCTGCTCCATCTTGTTCAGTGTGTCCCCCTCTTCTATTGTCATGTGCTTTTACAGAGCCCTCCTTTCCCTTCTGATATCCTCCTCCTCCTGTCTGTTCCCTTCTTCCTCACCTCCCCCTGACTCCAGAGTATTCAGACCTGCAGTCAGACGGTATGTTGTGCTTGAGGTTCTGTGCTCTGAAGTGTGGAATGCTTTCCTGAAATTGTATGCAGGATTTAAAATGGGTCACACATTTTTGTTTGCTTGTTGCATTTAGCAGGATGTGGAATAACGATCCCATGTGCCATAATTTATGCAAAAATCGAATCCATAGAAAATGCACTAACACACAAATGGTGACTTGTAGAGGACCTACAGGGCTTCTACACCTTTGTTAGGTTTACCCCACACTCTCAATATAACCTTTTAATTCCCAGACTTTACAAATCAAGTCACTCAGCATTTAAAATATTAAAGGGTGGTTGAATAGAAAAGATGAGAGCAATGTATGACGACTGACTGTGGTTGCCTGAGAGAAAATTCTCCGTCTAACTCCAGATATGAGGACATGATTTGTTTTCATCAGAGCACCCTCACCACTAACAGTCTGTCAGATAGCATGCTTTGGACAAAGGTCGCTACCAATCCAACATATCCACATTCTAACAAACCAATACATTAACAAGTTACTAACAGTGCACCAACCAGCATGCTACAGGTAAATAGATCCAAACTTTAGCCCAGTTCACTGTGATTTTGGACAGTCGTAGCCGTCTTCGTTCTGGCGGAAAAAGAACCGGATGCCCAGGTTGCTGTAAGCGCTGGATATGGTAATGACCAGTGTGGACAGACCCCAGACCAGATAACCGTGGGGAAACTTTGCCAGCAGCTGAATCTGGCATCTTTGCTATTTTTCAAGATTGTTATGCCTGAATTATTTTCTTTTTTTTTCAGCGAAGGGGATAAGGTGCCTGCAGAGGGACTCTCCAAAGACAAACGGGAAGGCAATGAGAAAGAAAGTGAAAAAGGACAGAAACATGGAAACTGTTCCAGCCCAATTACTGCAGGTCCAACTAACCCAACGGCTGCAGTCACACAGTAAGTGTTTTTGTTTGTGTGTGTGTGTGTTTTGTTTACAGCTGACATCACCAAACATAAGACCAGTGATTCCTTCCTTTTTAAAGCACTTGGTCCTTGGACCAAAGGACTATAAACCTGCAGACATCAATGACCTTGCAAACAAAAGTCTAATGTAATCTAGTGTAATTTTAGAGATGGCTGCATTTCATTCAGGTGCGCGAGGACCCTGCTCTGTCCATGGACGTTTGCTGTTACGGCCTTCTGGCAGATCTAAATGGAGCCATTGTTAATGTTATTACCTGCTTGATCAAATCAAAAAGTATCTGTGATTATGAACACTTAAGTGCGTCAAAGTTTGGAGAGCAGTCTTTGCCAAATGCTTCACATTTGTGTGTATGACTTAAAGGATTATTGCAGTGGTTTACAATCTGCATCTTACTGGGACAGTTTGGGTTGTCTTGATGACGGTGATACAATTTTACTCGCCGAATTAATTGTTGCAATGTGAGGATGCAGCAACCTTTCACATTGTAGAAAAACTATTTTAAAAATAAAAATGATTGTACTGAAATTCTGATAACAAATCAATAAAATTTAGGTAAAGGCACCATTCATTCATTATTTATTCATAATACAATGTTGCTGTAGATTTCCTCACATGTGATTTTTGTAATGCTTTGGATGCTGTAAACCAAAAATTCAATTTGCCTCTATCTCGGAGCGGATAAACCCAAAATATGTGTCCCTTTTTATTTTCATCTTGCAGAGACACACAGTCCTCCACTAACGGACCGGCCTAACGACGAGGTACAGCCACACGCTTCATACCTGCTCATTCAACACACAGCCATGCCACCTTTGCTTCCTGTTAGCAACCCTCCAACGCCCTTTTTTGTTTGAAGACATGTAAGTGAATTGAAGATCCTCAGATCAAACAGCGTTTATGTTGGATACCAGAAATCCCTTGATGTCTTTACTGCACCTTCGTGATATAATTACAACTCAACAGCTTCAAAGAGAAATGTACTTTTTAAAGAACATTTCATTGTACCAGACGCCTCAAAGCCAAATTGTGTTAAATTTGAACTTTTCGCGTGGCTCTTTTTTTTTTTTTTTTTTTCCACTGAACTTGGAAAATCCAACACCCTTATCTGTTGTGATGAGCACAGGTGACACGGAAAGTTTGTGTGCCAACTATGGCACTTTAATCTGAACAAAACAAGACTGAAAATTTGACCTTTTTTTTTTTTTTTTTTTTAAATTCAGCATCAGAATTTCTGATTATTTGAGCCTGTCTGGATTCGGCTTAAAACCACAGCCCAGGGAGTTTTTCTTGCAGAGCATTTGACTGTTTACACTTTAGTAAAGAAAACTGTATTCATATAATTAGCCAAGATTACAAAAGCCAAGACGCTTGCTAGCTAACCACCATTTTGTCTTCAGCATATCGGTGTACATGCCGGGCAGATGTTTTATTAGTGCAAATGTGTGAGTGATCATTATTTGGCTTATTTTTCCAACCATCTCAATCATTTCTCAATCAAATACGTTTTCATTTGCTTTGATCGCATGGGATGAAAATGCTCTCTTTGATCATTTGGAGCTTCAGATTTGGAAGTACTTCCTCCTCTGACAGATTCATGTAGTTTAGAGAGGTGTGTGTGTGTGTGTGTGTGTGTGTGTGTGTGTGTGTGTGTGTGTGTGTGTGTGTGTGTGTGTGTGTGTGTGTGTGTGTGTGTGTGAGGGGGTACAGAGTGTATTCTCAGGTCAAAGGAGAGGTATGCAGATGCAAAGAAAGCGCACACAGTGTCATACACACACGTATACACAACCATATCTACAAACACATGCGAAAACAAAACAACAAAAAAAGACACGGTGATGTGCACATACCACTTCATACAACCCCCCGAGCTGTTTAAATGTAATATTGTGAAATTTGAACCTGTATTAGGTTGTGGCTATTCTTGGTAATATGTAATCGTAACATAAATGTAAACAGTATATATAAACATTATATCTATTTTTGGAATAAATCCAATGTATGGGAAGGCAGTTGTTTTGCAGGTTGCAACGTGTGTATTGTATGTGTGTTGTACTGTTGAAATGAGGCAATAATGATGTCTGTGTTTTGGTTAATAGGCCAGCATCAGTTCCTGTTCCTTTGCTAGATGCTTCCTACATGGAGGTTTGGGAGTGTGCATGTTGTGAGTGTGGGTGTGAGTCGGTTGTCTGCAGTATGTCTTCCGTAGTGGAATAAAGGATATTAATTGTTTATTACAACTTGGGGTCTTATTTTCATTCATCAGTTTGAAACTAATTATTGGCTTAATTAGTCGAGTTAATTGAACGAGAAAATAGAGGTGACTTTAAAGGTCCTATATTTTAAATATGTTCTGATGTTTTCTTTGTTGTCTTGATAATCATGAGGAGATAATGCAGTGGTCATAAGTACCAAAAACTATCTAAAATTTTCAGAAGTCTAGACGGTTCAGTTGTTGAATACAGGCAGGCTGTGTGCATTTCTATGTGGACTGAGTGTTTTGACAATTAAAAATTATTCATGTAGAACCTAGATCTGCTTTATAATTAAAAAGGAAATAAAAATCAGAATGCATACAATATGGCACCTTTTTAAAATAGTACTTAAACTGCCCTTGGTAGGATGATATACTGCTTCAACTTTGATTTTGTTATCATATCGCTTGCATACATACTTGTCCTGTAATTAGGGATTAATATCAACTGGAGCTAAACAAATCTTTCATTTATTACAACAGTTTGTCAACCGAAATATATTTGGCAACTATTTTGATCATTCTGCAACTGCTGTAGTGTGTTTGCAAGCAAAAAACAACAACACGTATTGCCTCCTCAAAGCTGCTGACCAAATATATTTGGGTTTTGGGCTGTTGGTCAGACCTAAATTATTTCATGACATCACCCTGAGCTTTAACATTTTTTTGAGAATTTTGTTTGTACTCTTTCTGGACACCTTTTAAATCAAACAATGACTCGGATAATCAAAAAAAAAAAAAAAATAAATACTTGACAGATTAGAGGTGCCCAGTGGAATTTCTTGTAAACAAACAAAAAAATTATGTTTACATTGAGGATTACTCAACAAAACAATGTGCGTATGTTACATCACCCGAGCAATGTGCCGAGTGCACTTCCTTCCTCATAAAACATTTGCAAAGCAGCTTGTTCAGATTTTTTAAAATCCAGCATTGCTTACATTCATATTTACTTGTTGGCAGTCTTGGTCTCCCTGTTAATCAGTGTGACGTGTGCAACCATTGGCAGGATCGTGTGTTGTTGCGTGCTTGCACCTCTGCTTCAATGTGTGCATGTGCAAGAAATAAAGAAAACATGGACCCACTCATAGGAAAAGAGCTCCATAGTGTAGTTCCTGTCTAATCATGACCAGTGACAAATTATGGCAAAGAAACTACGAAAACATGACCCGAGTTGTAATAAGATGAGAATTATCCTTTAAATTAGCGTGTGCCAGGCAGTCATGCTTTACTTTATCTTTCTCCTCGTCTCTCTCTTTCTCAGGGCAGGAGTTGACTTTAATTGCGTGTATGCCTATGAAACTATTTACATAGATTGTTGTATTTATTTTAAAAGCACTTTTTCAAGAAGCACTTTTGGTTTGTATCTGGTGGTGCTAAGTGCCACCATAGTTTTCCCTTCTCAAAGAGGCGGGAATGTCTGACTTGAATGAATGAATCATGTAGATACTCTAGGGTACTTTTTCTTCGATGCTTTCTGCCAAAGTGTGTCTTCCCACCAGTGTACAACTGGGCTCCATATCTGTGAAGTAGCCTCCTTTCTTGCAGCGGTCTTACAGGTCTAGATTTCTCTAAAGTGGTCCGTGTTTGATCCCTCCCTCGTGTTTCCTCTTTTTTTGTTTTATTGCGTGATGGAGTTTTCAGCAGTCTGAGAAGATGGCACAAGTCAAAGACAAGACTTTGAGGATTCATCTTATATCACGGCTTTTCTTCTGTTTTTTGCTTTTATCTGTTAGGCACATTGAGCTGTTTGAAGTGGAGCTGCACAGAGTTAGCGTTGCTTTATGTCAAGGTTAAAAGAGAAAGGGCTGTGTTTTTTTTTTTTTTTGTTAGGGCAGGGTCCCAATATTTCATTCAGAATGTGTCGTGTGCAGTATAGCTACGGGTATGTTGTGATGTTATGCATAATGGCATGAGGTACGATACAGTCATCTTTTAAGTGCCATTAAGTTTGCACATTAACCTCAATTCACCTCCTTGGGTATGTGCTGTATTGTACAGTGTGTGCTCAAAACTGTAAGAGAAACGATGGGTGTGAAGTTGTTACTTAACTTGCTACTTACAACTGAGGCCATTTCAAAGTTGAAAGATTTTCTGATATGATTAAATTTGGGTACGAGTGTGTGGATGTTGGAGAAGTGGTGGGAAACACAGCTGTGTTGTTAGATGCCTTTTTTTTCTTTTTTTTTTTGTAA